>NC_057345.1:200546478-200851260 GCF_016509475.1 Prionailurus bengalensis
CTTATCCCCAGGATGCAGTTCACAGTCTTCTGGCTTTCTATGGCAGTACTCGACTCAATGCCTTGATTCTATTTCTAAACTTAAATTTCCTTTTTACGATAACTCTGAACCCTTTATCTCTGGTTCTGACCCTTCACCCTAGCAATGAGATGCTATAGTGTGATTAGCAATGATTCTAGTATCTATGAATAATTGATAAATTATACTAATTCTAATTAGTGAGCTAGAATATATTTTTTGGTGCTGTTAGCAGATGAGGAAGGACACTGGAAGACTGACAGAGAAGTATGTGCATGTGCAGAAAAGTATGTACGCATGCATAGTGGAAGGAGCAGTGAGAGGGGTGTTATACCCAAGACTGGGAGAGGGAGGTGTGGTGTCAAGTTCAAAAAATTGTTAATGAAGACCTCACAGAGCAGATAAAGAGTGGCGCTGATCTCTGTCAAAGCCAGGCTTTCAGACAATGGCTAGAGCTTAGAGGAGAAGATACTCTGCAATAAAACAATTTTTATTACAACCAGACAATAAGTATCAAAATTTTAAATGCATCCACTTTTAATTCAACTATTCCTGTGTCAGGAATTTATCCTTCAGAGATACTCAGGTGCTTGCAAAACTGAAACTCTAAAATACCAAAGATGTCTGTCTAGACAGGATAATAAAGAGATTCCAGAGATTAAGAAATAAAACGTCATATATATATATATATGTCTGTATACACACACACACATACATATACACATATACATACATACACATATATACATATACACATATATATACATATATGCATATAAATATTTTTTGTTTTAAGGATCCAGAACAGCATATGACATCCCAAGGGTGACAAGGGATACCCAGCCTTCAAAATAATGATTGAAAATTATTTTGTCCTTCAAATTTTATACCCAGTCATCTCCCACAGTAGAAAGTGAATAGATAATATAAGAAAACTGATCTTTTAGTGCAGGAAGTTAGAAAGTTAATAAATAATGTCTAAAATGGAAAAAATCAAGAGGTAGCAATAGAAACCTATTATTTGGAAATGTAGATGTAAACCATGAAGAACTAAGAGATGAAAGAGGTTGTATCTGGAGTACAGATGAAGCAAATGAATATTTTTATTATGTCTCTGACTTAATGACTTTGTTGATTATAGTCATGCATAATTTTATTTTATTTTTTTAAGATTTTTTTTAAGTACTCTCTACACCCAACATGGAGCTTGAACTCACAACCCTGAGATCAAGAGTTGCAGGCTCCACTGACTGAGCCAGCCAGGCACCCTGTTCACAAATAATTTCAACTAAAACTTTGTAAAGGCCATGGACAAGGATATTCACTCCACCACAGCTTATTAAAGCCAAAGACCAGAAACAATCTAAATTTTAACCAACAAGAAAACGGTTAAATAAATCATGATACATCTCCCGGATGTATAGTATCTTCTCATCTGAGGTTTACAATGCTTATACAAACACAGAGAACCTCTTAAAGGACACATAATAAATTGATCATAGTGGGTTCTTAAAGAAAAGGATTCAGGCCCACCTGTCATTCCCTTAAATATTTAATCACCATATACCTTAATATTTTAATGCATGTATTATTTCAATTTTTAAAAACTTAATATTAGAAAGTTCTTCACAATCCAGTTATCTCCAAAGCAAGCAACATTTTCTTGCACTGCTCCTCCACAAAAAAAAAACCTCTGCTCTCAGCAGGCCAGTGTCTGTAACATTTCTCAAATAATACCCAAGATCCAAAACCAGACTGCTCAGGCTGTTCTCCCATCCTAGAATACACTTCCTCCTCACAACTCCCAAAACTATTCAAGCCCAACACATTATCCAAATATTATACAGGATGATATAATAAAAATGACACTAAACAAAGCACAGAAATTCTTGAATTTTAGTTTCCATACCATCACTCATGCAAAATCTGTACCTTGCACCATACATGTAAAGAACACAAGGTTGACTGCAATACAATCTATATTAAGGAGCTTATAATCTAACTAGGTAATCTGATAAGCAAAGTTAGTGTATGATTTAAGAGAATTACAAAATGTTCTCAAGTTCCAGAGAGATGGCATCTAGTTGGAGCCCTGGAAATCAATGCTGAAAGCTAAATTATTTTGTATTTTATCTGCTTGATTCCTTATTTTTCCCCCTGGTCTCCAAATAGATTCTAGCCCTACAAACAAGAGATCTTGACTTTCATTTTTTCTGAGCTCCCCACCACTACCTCCCTAGCGTGGTGCTATACGAACAGCAGAATTTCGATAAATCCTCAGTGAATGAAGCAAATGGAAGAGTACATGCAAAAATGAATTTATATTAAGAATTCTATTTTATCTTTACCCTATTCTTTGTTTGATATACATATATATTAGAAAGAAAAAAGTCCAGAAGAATAAGAAAAGACATTTGCATGGTAACAGGATTTTTGTACCTTGAAAATTCAGCTACTCTACTTTTTCCAATCTGCAGTCATACTTCTGTTACTTCACATGTAGTTGATTTGGAAAGATCAGCGCAGTCAGAGGATTATAACTTGGGGAAGAACTAAGTAGGGAGAACAAACAATTTTTTTTTTTTTAAAAGGGCCTATTGATATAAAAATTTCTTTGCAAAGAAGAAAAGGAAAGTAAATTCAGTTGAGATTACAATACTGAGGCAGACCTATTTCTTAACAGAATGGCTCCCTAAGCTTACTGAGATAAACTGCTACTTAACATTAGGCAAGATAGCTACCACAATGCTCTTACATTTTAGAAAATCGCCAAGTTATTTTTAAGTGTGGACCAACACATTTAACACCAAAATGCACAGGCTCTTCAAGCCAATTAAACAATCTGTTGTATTTGTCTTCAGAATAAACAAAATTGTTAACAAGGGATATGAATAATGACACAAAGGCATCTTATTCTGTGTATTTTGTATGCCAGATTCAAGTAAATCACATGGGAAAAAAAATTTTTAATCATGTCTAATTACTTAGTGTTGATAAATATTGAATAAATCAAGGAGCCAATATCCCAAAAGCCAAATGGGTAATAGACTCCTGTCTATTAATGACTGATTATAATGGGATCTATTGTTATGAGACAGATGCACACAGAGAATATTATGCATACCTGCCTCAAATACTTCTGGTTATTCTGTCCTCTATTTCTTTTCTTCCAAAGCAAAACAGTATCTAAGTAACTGTCCTTAAAGCTTTACCTCTTCCACCTAATGCTCAAATGTTGATTTTAAGGCTCTTTATATTCTCTTCCCTGCTCACTTCCAGAAGTGTGCTTTCAAACCATCTAATGCAGATGACTGTCAAGAGTGCACTTCCAGCCTAAAATCTCTCCTCAAAGTCCCAGGCTCATATTAACAAGAACTTCACTTGTAAGACCATCCCCAATGCTATGGGGAACAGGTGCTCAATGTCTCTGGTAAGTTTCTCTGGCAGACACAAGCACTATAGAACACCAGGTATGTGGAGGCCTATAATGGGTTTGTGTAACTCATGCTTCTACCTTTACCTCCCAGGGCGAAAGACCTTGGCTTCTACATCTGCTCAAGACCCTAGTCATTGTTTACTATGGGTAACTAACCCCAGGAACCTACAGAGGATTTTAGGTGAGTCAAGTGAAATTAACCAGGCCCTTTATGTTATTTCCACTTGCAAAGACTTCTTAAATGTGATCCTAACTTAACCTAAATTCTTTCATGCACTAATTTAACAAACACTAAGAAACCATGAATTCAGCACTGTGGCCACAAATGTGAACCTGTCTTTATGAAATGTGTATCAAAGAATCAAAATACCACATAAGTAAATACATTCTACATTTAGAAGAGATATAGGATACATGCTGACCACCAATGATTTGTGCCCTTTTCTGGATGTATGTTAAAAGTCAATAGAAAGTTTTAAACAATAATTTGTATCCAAAGGAAACTCATAATTATGGAATCTGCAGAACTAGAGGGTGTCTTAGAAAGCCCTTTGTCCATTTTCCTCATTTTATAAATGAGGACATCAGAGTGACAGGAAAGTTACACAAATTGCTCTACTTAGGAATTATGTGAACCAACTGAATAGTCAGTTGTTAGGCTACCAATTACTCTCTGCCCATCTGACTCACTTCCCCTTTATTCTACAGTACCTTTTAGCATATTGTGATTAGCATACTCCACCAGTCTCCATCTATGAAACTCTTTCCGAGGTCCAATTCAAAAGCCATGAAGCTTTCCTCCACTGGCACCATCCAAGTACACTTCTCTACATCTCCTTGGCCTTCATCATAATTTACCCTGAACTCTGTGTGCATTTTACCCCTTATAGTTAAGCGTGTGCTCCTTAAAGGTAAAAAATGTCTCACCATGTCACCACTAATGTGGTCCATCAGTGATCATTTATGGTCCTAAAGAAGAACCAGCATCAGAGCAAGCTAAAGGAGTAATCATCCCACTTAAGGATCACTGGCCTATTAAAGTGCTTCTGAACAAAGCTAATGAAGAAAAAAGCTTAATGCTGGGGTCAGGAAATCTATCCTTTATTTTACAAACATCCATATAGCACATAGAACATAAAAGGCACTGCTCTAAGAATCTTATAAATATTAACTCATTTAATTCTGGTAACCTCATAAGATAGAAACTACTACTAATTCATTTTCACAAATGAGAAAAGGAAGCATACAAAATAAACTAATTTACCCAAAAATCACTGAAGCAGGATTTCAAGCCAGGGTTCAAAATTAATGTTCTTAATCACTAAGCGATGCTATAAGAGAAAATAATCTTGATCGCCTTTAAAATGACAAAAAATAATTTAGAAAAATAAAATCATCTATGCCAAAAATCACAAGATTGCTTTTTTACTCTTTACTAAAAGTTGATTTAAAAAGTGCTAGAACTCCAGGGGCACCTGAGTGGCTCGGTCGGTTGAGCGTCCAACTTCAGCTCAGGTCATGACCTCATGGTCTGTGGCTTCGAGCCCCGTGTTGGGCTCTGTGCTGACAGCTCAGAGCCTGTAGCCTGCTTCGGATTCTGTGTCTCCCTCTCTCTCTGCCCCTCCCCCACTCTCACTTTGTCTCACTCTGTGTCTCAAAAATAAATAAATGTAAAAAAAATTTTTTTTAAAAGTGCTATAACTCCAAATTACACTATAGTAGAGGTCAACCTGCACACACCCAAAAATGTCAAGAGGTACCTAATTTTAACTCACAAAATAGTGTCATATGACACTTGGGGTTTACATTACAGCCCTTATTATTTTTTCCTACTTCCTTTAGGAACACATTATTACTATGCTTTCTGTCAGCCTCTCAAATGATACGATCTTCCTGTCTCATTTTTCCAAATCTTTAAATAGCTTCTATCTGGTTGTGGGGCTTGGACCTAACACAAATGTCACATCTGGCCTCTTGAAAAAATTTCATCAGCTTCACCTTGGAGTCCTACTTATGTTAAAGGTCAAGAAAGGATGCCCTGTAATGTAGCCAATCCACCCTCACCCACAAGCAATGCTTCCCGTAAAACAGATGCAATATGCTGTATAAGACAGGTGACACCTGGGAACACAATATAGATGACAGCTGCAAGCTGAATGTGAGGGTAATCGGGGTAATCACTAGTCCACTGGGTAGAACTTTGAAACTCTGTAAAAGGGCATACTGACACACAATTTCAAGTAACAGGACACTGCCAGGAATGGTAGGTAGCAAAGCAAGAAGCAGTCCATCCTGAGTTATTCTTTGAAGCAATGGCGTCAGGCAGCTACAGGGAAAGGCGCGGGTGGGGAAAAAGGGGTTATCTTCCCGGGGTAAGAAGAAACGGGCCACGCTTTATACACTGTAGACAGTGCCAAGACATACAGAGACACCAACAGGAATGCAAAATCACTTCTAAATATTAAATCCCGTGTCATATAAAATTTTACACTGAGGATTTTTAAACTTAAGACATTCTACCTATTAAAACAGTTCAGCAAACTATAGCTTATGCACCAAATCAAGTCAGTAGACTGTTTCTGTACAGCCTTGAGCTAAGAATGCTTTTTATGTTGTTAAGGGTTGTAAAAGACAAAAAATAGTAAGAACACAGATGGTGGTCAGCATCACTTATTATATGACTCTTTACAGAAGAAGTTTGCCAAGCCCTGGTGAAAATCTGCAAAGACACCATTGAGATTTAGTTGTTATTCCATCAGTGGTTCATATATTAACTTTTTAAGAAAATTCACTAGAGTTCAGTATTATTCTCCAGCCAACAGGATAAGTTGTAATAAAAGTCTGGACCTAGTTACTGATGTCTACTTTCAGTCCTGTGGCTCTTATGTCTGCTCACTTTCGTTAGAAACTAGAAAAATATTTGGCAGGGATAAAAACTGAAACTGGCAGGATGCATGGATGGCTCAGTTGGTTAAACGTCTGACTTCAGTTCAGGTCACGATCTCACGGTTCGTGGGTTCGAGCCCCGCATCAGACTCTGTGCTGACAGATAGGAGCTTGGAGCCTGAAGCCTGCTTTGGATTCTGTGTCTCGCTCTCTCTGCCCCTGCCCGCTCACACTCTGTCTCTCTCTTAAAAACAAACAAACATTACGAGGCACCTGGGTGGCGCAGTCAGGTAAGCATCCAGACTCTTGGTCTCCACTCAGGTCATGGTCTCACAGTTTGAGTTCAAGCCCTGCATCTGGCTCCGCACTGATGTTGCAGAGCCTGCTTGGGATTCTCTCTCTACTTCTCTTTGACCCTCCCCCAACTTTTCTCAAAATAAATACAATTAAAAAAAATAAAAAATTTAGAAACAATTTAAAAATAAATAAAAATAAACATTAAAAAAAATTTTTTTAAGTGAAATTGGCTGTATTATAGTTCAGGACAACCTACGGATTATTCTTCTTTTTATAAAGCACCTATTTTGCCTTCACCAAACCATTCAGCAAGCAGGCTATGCTTTTTTTGTATTTTTATAAGACACCTATTACTTATCATTTATTCTATAACAACCACCATACTAAACACTTTACACATATAATTTCATTTAGTTTCCCCCCTCCCACAGAATGTTAGCTTCCTAAAGACTGAGGTTTTTTGGGGGCGCCTGGGTGGCGCAGTCGGTTAAGCGTCCGACTTCAGCCAGGTCACGATCTCACAGCCAGGTCACGATCTCACGCTCCGTGAGTTCGAGCCCCGCATCAGGCTCTGGGCTGATGGCTCAGAGCCTGGAGACTGTTTCCGATTCTGTGTCTCCCTCTCTCTCTGCCCCTCCCCCGTTCATGCTCTGTCTCTCTCTGTCCCAAAAAATAAATAAACGTTGGAAAAAAAAAAAAAAAAAGACTGAGGTTTTTGCCTGCTCTGTTCACTAACGAATCCCCAACGCCAAAATAGCACTTTGCAGGTGTTCAATAGTATCTTTTATTAGTAATGAATCCCCATAGGTGGATAAGCAGAGCACAATTATCACTCAGATGGGGAAACTGAGGCACAGAAATTAAATTATTTGAGACATGGTATGCCTGGATGGCTCAGTCGGTTAAGCGTCAGACTCTTGATTTCAGCCCAGGTCATGATCAAAGGGTTGTTGGGAGCAGGCCCCGCCATAGGGCTCTGTGCTGACAGCACAAGCCTGCTTGGGATTCTCTGTCCCTCTCTCTCTCTCTCTGCCCTTCACCCCACCTCATGCATTCTCTCTCTCTCAAAATAAATTTAAGAAAAAAAAATTTTTAATAAATAAATAAATGATTTGGGCCATGTCAAAGCTGGAACCTGAACTCAGGCATCCTGACTCTACACTGTAAGTTAAGCACTATGATGTTGCCTTAGGGCCTTCCATACAGAAATGTCCCATCTGAATGTCTAACTTTTGTTTAACTACTAAGGTGTTATTATAATTGTTTCTATTATAGCAACTAGCAGAGCTAGTTTTAAATTTCTTATTCTCAGATGGAGGACCCCTGTGTTATTAAAAAACACACACAACTCAGAATGTCTCCATGTATTCTAGCAAAAGTGCCGCTTTTCTAAGGAGCGCGGTGATTTTTTAAGTTTTTGTAAAACCAAATATAAGTGCAAAACTCGGTGACAAACATTAAGTCCTCATTTTTAAAGAAACAGCTGCGGTAACTTGTGCTTTATGTAAGTTCTGCAGGTTGGAAATCGGGGAGGGGGGTGGGTCAAAACAAAGTCCAAAAAAGACATAGGCCGGCTACAAGCAGAGAGAAAACCTGAGTTATATCCATGCAGAAACATAGAGCTGTGCACACAGCAGGTGCTCAATCAATGCTCTTGGAAGAAATGATAAGGGTGACAAGCCCTTCTTGCTTTGTATACTAGGAAGAGCTACAGGAAAAGCATGGAGTACCAGTCATGAACATGATGTCTTCAGATATAATGAAAACCTTGAAGTGAAAGCGCTCCCATGGTGCAACAGCATGAAGGAAAATAAGAAGCAAAAAATGATAATAAATAGCATCTCTAAGAGCCGGAACCCCAAGCCATACAGCCTTTTGACTAAACCAAGGAAATGAGAAACTGAATGAGAAACAGAATGGCGGTGTCCATCACACTGCCATCTTCAATCTACCTCCAGCAAGGGTCCCCCAAACTCTCCTCTCCCAAGAAAGAGCTGCTACGGAGTAATGGTCAAAGGGTCAGCTCAGCAATGAGTGACAGCTGCTTGAAGCTTAGCGGGCCCCTTCAAACTTGCGCAGCCCTGGGCAGGAGGGATCTCAAGCCCAGTAAAAAGTCCCGATGCCTTAGCCCCACCCCAGCCCTAGAGATTCAAAGCATGGAGGCGGGGCCTGAAATCTGCATTTTTTTTAACCACACCTCCAGACGAGTCTTCGGCCCGCTAAAGTTCGACAACTACCACCTTAGTCGGGTTTGACGAAGAAAAGACAAGCAAACAGCTCGGAAAGGAAGGGGATGGGAGCGAGGGAGGGGACAGCTAACACCAGATCCCTGGGCAAGCATAAAGTCAGCTCGCCGACCCGACTGCGGGGCAGGAATGGAAGGAGAGAACCGGGGGTTTGAAAAGATCCCCTCCCCCCGCCCTCGCGGCAACTCGCCCGAGGGTCCATTTTTACCAACGCGAGCAGCGCAGCAGCTTCTCCAACCGGTCGAACGCGGCGCGGCTGTGGGCCCAGGCCCCGCGCCCCTCCGGCTCCATGGCGGGCGCGGGACGAGGCTCGTTCCCGGACCGGACCCTCGGCTGCCGGTTCCCCGGCATCGCCCCGCCTTCGCCGGAAGGGCTCTTCCCAGAGCTGGAGACTCGGCGGGCTCGGGCAACGACCGAGACGCGACCAACCTCCGACCCGACCCCAGCCCGAACGGTCCCAGTTTCTGTGCCGGCCGGGACGCTGGGAGGGCGGGGCCCTGGGAGGCGGAGCCCCGGAAACGCGCCAAAAGTCCCGCGCGCGGGGCCGGAGGGGTGGGGCTTGCAGTTGGCGGGAAAGGGGACGGGTCCAGGCCACCTGGAGGGAAGAAGACGTGAAAAAGCGAGTCCTTGACTTTTCTGAACCGTGGGTTTTAGGGACCTCAAAGCGAGGAACTTTTAGTAGAGACTAATCTCTAAGGAGTGCTGTTTTGACTACCATAGAACTTGGAAAAGTATTGGTCCTGACACTGAATGTGCCACCTTCTTCACTCCTAACAAAGTTAACTTTCTCCTTCCCCTCCCCCTTCCAGGTTTTTTTGTTTTGTTAAAGATATGATGAGGGAGCTTGGGGAAAGCTAAAGGCAAAATACCGGCTGGCCACCACCCACCCCCAGGCGCAGGTGGAAAACGTGATAATCCTCAGACACTTCCTGGCTACCCAGAACAAAGGAAAGGGGTTTATGTGCTTGCGTGGTAATGTGGGAAACTAAGGCAAATGAAAAATTAAATTCTTTTACTGCCCATTGACAAGTCTTTAAACCAGCAGTGACCTCCCTCTATGAGCTCAGCTGCTTCAAGGATGACACTTTGGGGGGGTAAAAGAGAACATTAACACTGTCCCAAACTCCAGGATTCTGTAAGTCAACTTCCTTTATATCAGCTACCCCATGATATATGCTGGCAATCATATTCCAAGTTTGTGCCCCGCCCCCCATATATATCTAAAGGGTCTCATGGCTGAAGTTTTATTAAATGGTAATAAATAGTGTTTCCCTAGCAACAGCTAGCCCCTCAAGGTCCTGGAAACCTTGTTTCCAAAATTCCTTAAAGACTTACTCTATCCCTGACCCCCTCCCAACCTGAGGATATATAATGAGCTACCTGTCAGGACCCCAGTGCAGCTCTTCCTGCCCATGGGTCTTGTCCCCATGCTTTAATAAAATCACATTTTTGCACCAAAGACATCTTCAAGAATTCTTAGTTGGCTGTCGGCTTCGAACCACCCCACCATCACCCCAAAACTTCATCAGATCCGCACAATGATCTTTCATTGCTCACCATATTTTATGGATAACACATACTGAGCACCTTCACCTTCTCCATCCAATCCGCTGCCAAATCATTGCATTTTCCCCTCTGACTTATTCTCAAATCTACCCACTTCTCTGTCTTCACTCCACCACAGGCCCCTTGTCTCATTTTTTACTCAGATTGTTGCTGTAGTCTTGTGGCTGATATCCCTGTGTCCACCCAAGTCCCCTCCAATCCTTAGGCTACACTGTAGCCATCTAAAACATTGCCAAATAACCACTTGGTTAGTGGAAACAGAATAGGTAAAACTAAGGAAGATCTTAGAGGGTGTTTTAACTGACCTATAATAGCATATTAAACTAACCAAATATTTTCTTAAACTCACAGGCAGTCAAGAAATTGATTTTGATTATTAACCCTGTTAAGCCATTGCTTACTCTTTGCAGAGCCTCAGAGAAATCAAACTCTAGAAAAGTTAAAACATTAAATACACTTAGAGATGCTATGGTATATAATGGAGTAAATTGGGGATTTCAGGAGCCAGACATCCCTACTTCTAATCCCACTTCCTCTTCTAAATAATTGTGTGATTTAAATCAAGTCTTAAGTCCTCTGAACATTAGTTTCCCTATCTGTAAAGTGGGAATATTTATTTTGTAGATCTGGAGGATTATTATATGAGATAAATGTAAAATCACCTACATCGTAAGTGCTCAATATATGGTAGGTAATATGAAGATGATTACATATATAACCAGTACTTTTTAAAAAAATGTTTACTTATTTTTGAGCGAGAGAGAGGGAGACATACATAACCAGTACTGTTAATGGTTTACTTACCACAGAATAACACTGAATATTTTTATCAGATGCTTTTGTAATTAGGACATAATGTAACTGAGCAGAGTAAATGCAAATTTCACACTTTGGACCAAACAGTTGTTACTGAACTATCTGTACAGTGCTGTTAAATGAGTTGTGGTGCAGGGGCAGTGAGGTTTTCCTGCTGTTAGTTTCCTCTTCTTTCCCTCTGCCATTGCCCCATCACCTCTTGCTACATCTCATGAAATTCTCAGCAGCTGGTTGATGGCAGCCGTAGTAAACTCATCAAGAGAATAAGCAAGGTTACTCTCTCATCTGCAGCTTCCCCTTCCATTGCCTTCCTCTGGTGCTGCTCTGTCATTATTTTTAAGAGACAGAGACAGAGTGCAAGCAGAGGAGGGGCAGGCACAGAATCCAAAGCAGGCTCCAGGATTTGAGCTGTCATCACAGAGCCCGATGTGGGGCTTGAACTCACAGACTGCAAGATCCTGACCTGAACTGAAGTAGGCCGCTTAACCGACTGAGCTGCCCAGGTGCTCCCCCCAAAATTTTTTTTTTTAAAGAGAGAGCACACAAGCAGAAAAGAGGGGCAGAGGGAGACAGGAGAGAATCCCAAGCAGGCTCCACACTCAGCACAGAGCCTGACTCAGGGCTCAATCCCAGGATGCTGGGATCATGACCTGAGCCAAAATTAAGACTCAGACGCTCAACCAACTGAGCTACCCAGGCACCCCACTTTACCTTTCCTTTAAAATTTTTTTTTAATGTTTATTTATTTTTGAGACAGAGAGAGACAGAACGGGAGAGGGTCAGAGAGAGAGGGAGACACAGGATCGGAAGCAGGCTCCAGGCTCTGAGCTGTCAGCACAGAGCCCCACGTGGGGCTCAAACTCATAGACCATGAGGTCATGACCTGAGCCGAAGTCGGATGCTTAAGCGACTGAGCCACCCAGACGCCCCCTACCTTTCCTTTTTAATTCCAGTATAATTAGCACAGTGTTACATTAGTTCCAGATGTGCAATATAGTGATTCAACAATTCTACATATTATTCAATGCTCATCACAATTAGTGTACTCTTAATCTCGTTCATTTATTTCACCCACCCACCTCCCCTCTGATAACCACCAGTTCTCTATTAATAAGACTATTTCTCAGTTTCTCTCTTTTTTTCTGTGTTCGTTTGTTCTGTTTCTTAAATTCTGCATATGACTAAAATCATATGCTGTTATCTTTCTCTGACTTACTTATTTCACTTAGCATCATACCCTCTAGATTGATCCATGCTGTTGCAAATGGCAAGATTTCATTTTTTTTTTATGGCTGAGTAGTATTATACTGTGTGTGTGTGTGTGTATGTGTGTGTGTGTGTATGTGTGTGTGTGTAGATAGAGATAGAAATGTAGATAGATAGATGATAGATCAATCTTCTTTATACATTCATCTATGGATGGACACTTGGCTATTTTGGCAACTGCAAATAATGCAGCAATAAACATAGGTGTACATATATCTTTTCTAATTAGTGTTTTGGTACTCTTTGGGTTAAATATCCTGTAGTGGACTTACTGGATCATATGATAATTCTGTTTTTAATTTTTTGGGAAAACTTCATACTGTATTCCACAGTGACTGCACCAGTTTGCATTCCCACCAACAGTGCATGAGAATTTCTTTTTCTCCACATCCTTACCAACACTTATGCTTTCTTCTATTTTTGATTTTAGCTATTCTGACAGGTGTGAGATGGTATGGGATATGTGTTTTTTAATCAACCTTTCCTCCCAGGCTTAGATCCTGAATTTTAAAAGCTAGTCCTTTAGGGGTGCCTGGGTGGCTCAGTCGATTAAGTGTCTGACTTCGGCTCAGGTCATGATCTTGCGGTTTGTGAGTTCGAGCCCCTCATCAGGCAGTGTGCTGATAGCTCAGAGCCTGGAGCCTGCTTCTGATTCTGTGTCTCCCTCTCTCTTTGCCCCTCCCCTGTTCACGTTCTGTCTCTTAATAATAAATAAACATTAAAAAAAAATTTAAACATAAAAAATAAAAGCCAGTCCTTTCTCCCATGTGCATTTATGTGTACAAAAGATGGGCCAATCCAGGATGAGGTACACCAAGAATGCCTAAGATCCTGTAACTCTGCTTCCAGAGAAAAACTTCCCAGGAAAATCCATTCCATCTATGGGGTCTTGGTAAAGCCTTAGCTTAGTGTATTAGCAATATCCTGTCTCCGTTTAAAAGGGACTAAAATGTCTTAATTCCATTTTTGTGTCCCTGCAAGGACCTCCCGAGTACATCAGAGTTTAGGTTCTTTGCTCCATTTTGCTCCTAGTCTGTTCTCTTCCAGCTAAGCAGTACCTTAGACTCTTCCAAAATTATTCAGCCCACCCAGTGTAACATTTGGTTCCTACGGGCATTGTGAGGCAGACAAATTGGTTTGCTTTAGCCTGTTTGTATATCCTTCTCTCTTCATGCCCTTCCTAACTGCATTGATTACCATCTGTAGTGCTGTTTATACTCCAAAGGCATCTCGGTCTGGTCTCTTTCCTGATCTTCAGGCTCAATATAACAGTTTGTTGAAAACAAACTGTCTAAATGCTAATTTCTTTATTCTGTTGTGTTGTGAAGGATTTCACATAGTAAATCTCCCTCCTATGCACTTGGATAAACATATTTAACAAGCAAAATGGGACAGACATAATGCCAAGGCTCTCCTCCCGTGGAATGCGAAGCTACCTCACAAATTCAGCATGTACCCAAATTCTTCTCTGACTTTTAATTATGGTGTCACACGGTGGAATCAACTGCTTTGACTCTTTTGAGTGCATTGTCTTTTTCAGATATAAATTTGGTTTGCAAGGACCTCTATGAAACCTAGACCCTCCCCCCTGTCCCTGCAAAAAATGCAGTTTGAGAACAATCGATAAGGAACACTTGAATGGAACAAACCTCCACAGCATCCAGGAGTGTGGTCTGTGCTCTCTACATTTGACTCACCTGGCCTTCCAGCATGAAAATGCTCTTAACCTAAGTTAAAGTCATAAGCTCTGTGCTATTTTTTCTGGAATCCAATGTGGCATAATGATTAAGTGCATAGAGCTCTGGAGTGAAGCAAAACTGGGTTATAAACCAAGTCCTGCCATTTCCTACGATTGTACCCAGGGGCCCGTTGTGTTAACCTATTTTGGAACTTAGTTTCATCTCTTCTAAATTTAGGATTGACATCTCCCAACCTCACACTGGTAGGGTTGTGGTGAGAAAGGAATTACAAATTGTGAAAATGTTCTAAACCAGTAGTGTAGCTCAACCAATGGAAATCCCTTCATGATGGACTGGACTGAGCTTTAATAATACACCAAGCTTAATTCACAATAGGCATTGAATACATTTTCCCAATTATAGGACTAGTTCTGGCATTGTTGAGCTGCACTAAGCCAGTTATACTTGCTTTAAAATCCTCTTAAGAGGGGTGCCTGGGTGGCTCAGTCGGTGAAGCGTCCAGCTTCGGCTCAGGTCTTGATCTTGCGGTTTGTTGGTTCAAGCCCCGAATCTGGTTCTGTGCTGTCAGCCTGGAGCCTGCTTTTGACTGCTTTTGACTGGAGCCTGCTTTTGGATTGTGTCTACCTCTCTCTCTGCCCCTCCCCTGGTCATGTTCTCTCTCACTCTCTCTCTCTCTCTCTCTCTCTCTCAAAAATAAATAAACAATTAAAAATTTAAATTCTCTTAAGAAAGTGCATATTCTGAGTAAGAAGGAGCCACTTATTTCATGACTGTTGGATCAAAGATGCTTGCTAGAGTAATTGCTTTGCAAATATGACTCAATAACTCTGAAAGGAAGCTTGAATTTTGTTTAACGATCCTAATCTCTTTCAGTATCATCTCAAATGAAGTGTCCACTGGATTTCTAACACCATCCATGGAATGATGTTAGTACTAGATAATAAAAAAATCTTTATAGTGTTTGTTCTATTAAGTTGGAAATTGTTTACAACATTTTGTTCATCCTCTAAGAGCAAAACATCCTCAGCAATTAAAAACAGTAACTTTGTTCTGTTTGCTATAGATAGCTTATATGAACCAAACAAAAAAGTGTGGCCAAAACTAATCAGGACCCACCACTCATACATGCCATCATGACCCATGTGGATCTCTTCTTGATTGGCACAATTGTGCATATGATCGAGTTATTGGCTGCAATGGATTATACCAAACTTTTCTGACATGCTGCCGTCTCAGACTTGCACTTAAGGACAGAGTCTGAACGTCACATAGACCTTGACATTTACTGAAAAATTACCCAAGTCTCTAGAAGCATCTAGATATTCTGAGATGGTGTTTGAAAGAGTGTTAACTCCATTCTTGTGGGCATCTGCCAAATTTCTGTCACAGGCTCAAAAGTAACTAGTCTAAGGACATAGTTGCATTAATGTGTCCCTATAGCAGTGGTTTTAAAGGTTTTGGTATCTTCTGTATTTCCTGACCATTTATCAAATTTAGCCTGACACAGATATTTCACTGGTCATTGTTTTTTGTTCAATAGACTTCAGAGTTCAGCCCATTCCACTGCCTTTTATTGCTTGCTATTTTTAAGGAGACACCTCAGTAGAAACCCCCTTTTTCTGTACAGTGTAATTACTGAAGCACATAAAGTGGTTATAGCAGGAATTTATCACTTTCAGGTGGAAATACTCCCAGCCAAATAAAAGATAGAGTAGGAATGCCAGAAGCAATTTATAACAGGCTCACTGACATTTTGTGTTGAGAAGCTCTACCACTGAATAAGCATCAAGTCATAAATCTCTGTAAACGTGATTAAAGCAAGCAAGTTATTCTTCGAGGGGACATGATAATAAAAAAAATGCTGCGATGCAAAGCAGGAAAATTCTGTTGACAAAAATCACCAAAAACAGCTGTCAGTAAAATTTACAAACAGCTTGTTTTAAATTCTGTTGAATTCCAGCAGCTGTTTGTTTGCACATAAAATGTTCATTTAGGAAATGAGCATTGGCCTTAGTTTGGGTTCCATTGTGTTTCAAAATTTTGTAATCAGCTTAATCAACATCCATACAATAATTTAAATTTCTTTCAATGGACAAGTAAGAGGTAACTAGTATGTTTAAGTATGCCTCGTATACAGTATGTGTTCAATAAAAAGAAGAATAAATGAGTGAATGACTATATACTATTATCCCTGAAAGCAATGGTCATTACAAAGTTTTATTTTTTTCCATCTATATATACTGCTTTAGAAATTATGCCTTGTTCATATTGGATTCACTTTACTAGTATTGGTAATAACCCTTAATAGCCCTTCAGCAATACATTCTAGAGTTTTAGAAAGCTGAATTAAAATTTAGTTACTGTTGTAAAGTCACTCTCTGTGAGAGATAGTTCATTAAATCTCTCCTCATATTTTTGCAAATCCCTTCATTTAGTTACTTTTCTCACTATAGCAAAAGATAGATTAGATATTTTTTCATCTGTGAAGTAAGGATAATAGAAAATATTTTATTGCTGTTGTATGAATACAATAAGCTAATACACTTAGTAAAGTCCTTAGAACATAGTAAATTCTTAATAAATGCTGGCACTTATTACTGTACAAAAGCCTCAATGTTTGGGGTGCCTGGGTGGCTCAGTCAGTTGAGTGTTGGTTTCTTGATTTCAGGCTCAGGTCATGACCCCAGAGTCGTGGGATCAAGCCCAGCATCCGGAGCCTTACAGGGCAGGGAGCCTGCTTGGGATTCTCTCTCTCTCTCTCTCTCTCTCTCTCTCACTCTGCCCCTCTCCCTGCTTGCCTACTCTCTCTCCAAAATCAAAGCAAAAGAAAAAACTCCAGGTTCAAGAATGATATAATGATGAGAGTTTTATTCTTAGGTAATAAGAGACATAATATCATCCTGTGTACTCAACTAGACAGGAATCCAGTGTGTTTCAACTTTTAAAAATGTCTGTGCCCCTCACTCCCCCGAAATCTATCTATCTATCTATCTATCTATGTACCTACCTATCTATACATCTATCTATGCCATTTTTAGGTATCAGTTTGGAAGCTTGGGAAGTTGAGTCCAACCAAAAAGCATTACCTTTAAAATAACTATAACAATACTTTTCATTCTTAACCCAGAATTACACAATGATAATCTTACCTTTCCTGGAATCACTCAAAATATTAAAAATACATTGCATTTATATTAAATTTCCAAAAAAGAGTCTATAGCCCTAACATCACCCAACAGTGTTGACATCATTATCTCTCCATTTGACAGAGGAACAAATGGGGCTTCATATTGTTAGTAACTATCCCAAGGGCATACATCTTATAATTGAAAGGGCAAGGAAATAGACCCAAGTCTACCTAACTCTAAAGTTCAACTTTTAACCACCTACATAAACCTAGGTTTAATTAAGGTCAACTTTGAAGGATGTTAAGTCCAAATCAGTTGAAATACCGGAGGACATATTGATTTTCAGCACAATTATTCATTGAAAGGCTACAGAAGAAGCTTAAACTTATAGTTTCTCCCCTCAGAGAATTGACTGTCTAGTTACAGACAAGACTAATGTGAGAAACAATACAAATAATATGAGACAGATCATAATTGTGTTCAATTATGTGGTGTACATAGAAGTATCACAAAAGGTCAGGGGAGAGAATGCTTAAAATTGCTTAATGAAGATTTGAGTGATCATAGCTACGTTTGTGGGAGAGGTGAAAGTAGGAGATAAGTCTCGGAAGATGAGAGGTTTGAAGTAGTAGGAGGGAGGAGAAAGATTATTTCTGATGGGAAAAATCGCGTGAACACAGACACAAATGACAGGGAACATCGGCACCGGTTTGACTGGAGCAAAGATATTCGAGTGAGGCGTATGAAATTACTGTTTTTTCTAGGTCAAAAATGGTTGGATAACAGTGATTCCATCTGGCTCAACCTAATACATATTAGACAGTAGTGATTATAGATACTACCTAGCTGAATGCAATAAAGAACTCCTAGAATTTGAGGAGTCATCAGTGAATAGTCACCTTCTTGAGAGGAAAGCTAGCAGGAAACAACAAATAATGGTTGAGATTATTATCTGCTCATTTATGTACCTTAAGAGAGATTTGGAAATCTGTTGCTTAGATATTCAAAGAAAAGCCCCAGTGCAATCAAAGCAAGCAGAGTAAAATTAAAGGACTGAAGCATTTTTTTTAAACTTGCCTTTTCAGAGCACTTTGAGCCTGAGAATAAAAATTAAGTCACATTATGAATAATAGCCTATATTTATATAGTTTGCCATCTATGAGTGGCGTGTGATAGCTAGCTTGTATTGGCCTGCAAGAGCCAATATTAACCCTGCAGAAATTTTATTAGCTGCTTGTTAAACATAGCCACTATTAAAAACCATATTGTAGGGGTGTCTGAGTGGTTCAGTCAGTTGAGCGTTAGACTCTTGATTTCAGCTCACGTTATGATTTCATGGTCACAAGATTGAGCCCCAAGTTAGGTTCCGTGCTAAGCATGAAGCCTGCTTAGTACTCTCTCTCTCCCTTTTCCTCTGAACCTCCCCTGCTTGTGCTCTCATGCCTTGCTCTCATGCACCTACTCTGTCTCTCTTTCTCTCTCTCTCTCTCTCTCAAAAACAAACAAATAAATAATCAACCATATTGTGTAAGCTTAGAATTAAATATATTATTTCTTAAAGCAAAGGTAGTAAATATTAAAAACTCATCACCTCCTAAGTACTTTACCACCTTTCTTTTATTATCTATCCTCTTGATGTGATTGACATTTTTTCATCTCTACGGTGGAAATGCTATAGTATATAGCAGTGCGTTTTTGCATATTTCTTGCTGACTCCATGTTCCTTGGTAGTTTGAAATCAACCATGGTGAGAATTTTTACAAGTATTTACACCATGGATATTGGCCAATGCTACAAATTAGGGTTTGATATATTGTTTTGCTTGTTTTTTATACTTAGATGAAGAAGATGCTAATAATGCAGATTACTATGTCAAGTCCACAGCTTTTATATTGTGAAGAAGCACAAAAAATTTGATTCTTCCAATATTCAAAACTTATTCAGCAAACAATTCACCCACATCATTGGCAAACAAGTTACTTTTGTCTAACTCATGAATTTAACACCTGTATCAACTAACATATGTGTCAGACCTATACTCAAAAGCCAGCTGTTCAACATATACCAGCACATCAGTGCATCTACACATCTACCAGACATCAGACCTGGTGTCTCTTCTGCCTGCTCCCCTGTGGAAGTCTACAGGCTGTGGTTGACATTTACTCACAAACCCAGTGCCATTGGCTACAATATGGCATCCAGGCTCTGATTCTGAGCCCCACAGTGACCTCTGCTGCCTCACTCAGAAGCCTGGCATACTCTGAAGTCTTAAGATCTTCATGCCTTTGAGCTCCACAACACTTCCAAGTCCCAAACTCACTCTAGCTGCTGCCTTTGGAATGCACTCCATGTCAACACTGTTCTACTCAAACAGAATTCCTATTCCCCTATTTTTCTGTACTTACTCTGGGCTAATTGGTGTTGACTTGTGCCCTAAGTATCTCAGAATTATTGTATGAAATTCACTCTTTTTGTTCTGCTGTGCTTTTTACAATTCACATCACAAGTCCATGAGAAGCTTGTCTGAGGAACACTTGTGACCCTACTTCACTTCCTTTATGTTTTTCTAGCGGGTATCATTAGCTAACACATTATATATTTAACTTACTTATCTAATTTATTATCTGTATTTCCTTATGGAATGCATGCTCCAAGGGATTTTTGTCTATTTTTTGCTCTGTCCCCAGCATCCAGAACAGCACCAGGGCCATACTAAGTATTCACATGAATGAATGAATGAATGAACGAATGAATGAGGACAAAATGTCAGACTTGTGTTGTAGTCGGTACCAGATTGACCCTTTGATGGGGGGGCATTATTTCTGGACCAAACTTGCTCTACTTTCTCTGAACTTAAAATAAGGTAGTTTGTTTTTTTTTCCCCCCTAGAGATCTCTAAATCAATTGTGCCTCACAAGCTCTCTATTCCTAAATTCTTCTTTGTTGTGGGTGCTATTTATATTCCCCTCCCCCCACCAACCCCCAACCATACCCAAAGTGGTGACTAGAACATTATAATATAACAGAACTGTTTGAAGGAAAATAAAACCTTTGAGTATGTAAAATCAAAATGTAAAAATGCATTTTCAGACCAGATTTCATCTGAAAGAGTTTGAGAAAATTCTTTTTTTTTTTAAATTTTTTTTCAATGTTTATTTATTTTTGGGACAGAGAGAGACAGAGCATGAACGGGGGAGGGGCAGAGAGAGAGGGAGACACAGAATCGGAAACAGGCTCCAGGCTCTGAGCCATCAGCCCAGAGCCCGACGCGGGGCTGGAACTCACGGACCGCGAGATCGTGACCTGGCTGAAGTCGGATGCTTACCGACTGCACCACCCAGGTGCCCCGAAAGAGTTTGAGAAAATTCTTGATGAGATGTTTGGCTGAGAGGGGTATTAGCAAAAGCCAGAGCAGCAATGGACAATGTTTAAACTACTTTCCATGGGACAAGGAGAGAGACGTTAGATTTGGGGCCTGGAAAGGAGGAAGGGAGAACAAAAGGAGAAGAGACAGGGAGAGGAGCCAACAACATTGTCGTGAGATTGGATTTACAAGAAAATGCAGCCAGTAAAAAGTCTCAGGAGTTGGTGGTTGAGAACCTTTAAGAACAACTCTTTAACTCTGGACTGCTTTTAGCTGGATGTAGGACTTTTATGGAAACAAACCTGGTCTGTGGATTTATGGGGACTGGCTCCCTCGAACATGTCACATAAGCTCTGTAACTGAATGTAAAGAAGAAGATATTTCTTGTCTGAACAGGTAGATGTCTCTTGTCTGAACATGTAGTGAAGTACATGTACACGCTGTTTTTTATATATCAGAGCCAGAGCACATCATTATGTGGACAAAAAAAAGTGTATGGCAGTGGGGGGTTAGCAAACTCAGATCTTTAAATGATTAGAAATGTATGAATTATTAGCAAAGATGGTAAGAGCTCAGATTTGTGAAAGTCTGGTTTGAAATCTCATCTTTTGTTGTTCCTCTGTAGGGCTAAGTAAGAAAGTCTTCTGGGTTTTTTATTTGTTTTTTTTTGTTGTGTTTTGTTACATGAGCTACTTCCTGCCCCCCAAGGGGAAATATTTTGCTACCAGAACAGGATGGGCAAAGGCCTTGGGGCTAGAAGGGCTAGAAGGTATTTCAGGTTTCTATCATCTCAAAAGTGTCCAAATAACCCAGGAAATGCAGGCTTTTCCTTCCAGAGCAAGAAATGACAGTCCTTGTGGGTAAAATATATTGCCTGAAATTTTTTCTGATCATATTATCTTCTCAATAGAGTTCTATTTTCACACTCAGTGACTTGATGTCAAAGATTTTCACATCTTTCAGCCTTATTGCTTTGGGTGAATGTGGATGCTGTGATAGCAGTAATTATCAAAACTGAGAAAGAACAGAAAAAGAAAAAATACCCTTTGTTTCCCAGTTATTTTTATTGGCTAAGAGTATTTAAACCTAAAGGAAGAAATATATTTTTAATGTACACAGAGTTTTGAAAGAATTCATAAGCATCTATTGGGAGCCGGGGAGCAGGAAGGAGAAAACAAGAGGGAAGGGATAACTACTAATGAATAGACAAACAAAATCAAAACCAAAAAGGGCAGTGTCCTTGGAACTAGAAGGCATATGTTCATGCCCTGGCCTTCCATTTACTACATTTTTTTAAACCTTACTGAAGCCATTTAATGCACCCTTCCAATTATTGTCATGCATCAAGTGGTTCTTGAGAGCTTATCGTATGCCAGTCCCTATCTTAGGTGCTGGAAATAAAGGGGTGAATAAGACCAACCTGACCCTGTCCTCATAGAGTTTACAATCTGTGCTTCTCTTTTATAGACTCTAAAATGAGGAAATAATAATTGCCTTCTCTTCATGTTGCCATGAGGATCAAATGAGAAGAGTTTATGTAAAAGCAGTTTGTAACCCATCCATGTGAGAGCTTATTATTATACTTCTCTTGGTCCAAACTCAAATTAACAGGTACTTAGCCAACCCCACATTTGTTAACATTAAAACAAAATCATTAACTTCAATTGTCAGTGCACAATTGCCTCTGTAGAAGAAAATACCTTCTTTAAAAAAAACCTATCAAGGTTTTGTCCAACTCCTAATTACGATCGTAGACAATGCAACTTGCTTTGAAAGTTTTCCTCTATATTTCATTTCCAAGTAGTAAATTTCCTTTCTTGAATCATAGGGTGCCAGAATAAACAGTTGAAACATTGGGTGAGAATCACAAAATCTCACTTACTCTTGTTCCTGAATCTGAACCACAGACTAAAACAACAACAAAAACAAAACACAAACAAACAAAAAACTCATTTGAATAGAGATATTCTCAGACTTCAGGTTATTTTTTATTATGCAACAGTACAACACAGGAATAAATGCATTCCTAAAGATAATTTTTAAAAAACTTTAACTTTATTTATCCGTTTGGGGGGCTCGGGGGAGCACACACATTCACACAGCAGGGGAGGGGCAGAGAGGAGAAGGAGAATCCCAGTCAGGCTCTGCATCATCAGCGCAGAACCCAAGAACCATGAGATCATGACCTTACCGAGATCAAGAGTCAGACACTCAACCAGCTGCGCCACCCAGGCACCCCTAAAGATAATTTTTAAAATACTGAATTAACATGGTGTCTGGGTGGCTCAGGCAGTTAAGTGTCCAACTTCGGCTCAGGTCATGATCTCGCGGTGTGTGGGTTCAAGCCCTGCATGGGGCTCTGTGCTGACAGCTCAGAGCCTGAAGCCTGCTTTGGATTCTGTGTCTCTCCTTCTGTCTGCCCCTCCCCTGTTCATTCTCTCACTTCTCTCAAAAGTAAATAAAAAAATTTTTTTCTAATTTTTACATACTGAATTAACTAATCTGTTCACTCAGAGAATAACTTTAACATCAAACCAAACACAACCACAGCCCTATATCTCCTCTTATTCTCATTTAAATCCTCTATCTCTTTCAATAAAATTCTAGCACTAACACACAGATCAAGCAATCTTGACATGCAATCTTGACTCAGCTTTGCTAAGTGTTTTATAATTATTCAAAAATCGTAAGTATTACTTGAAATATTTCTTGTATTTCAAGTATTGTTTGTTCATAAGCATACTCATTTTGAAGTCATGGTAATACCAACTTAAAACAGTATTTCATCCATTGGTTTCCTAAATAAAGTTGCCATTAAGTTTTGAAAACAAAGGATACCCATATAGACCTCATAAGACAATAAAATAGAAAAATACATCATCTTCTCTTCCTTAAACTGAAATATGTTTACAGTCTTTGTCAATAAATCAGGATGTGTATGCGTTTCTCTGTTGTGCTGTACTTAAATTTACAACCAAGTAAGTGTAGAACAAACCTCTATACATTACAACTAAGATCCAATGTCTATGAATATAACAGCACATACATTAAATAAATTATTGTCGTAAGATATAAGCTTAAACTGACTCACTCTTAAATTCATAAGGTAAAAGAGTTACAGATTCTAGAAAGAGAGGAAAGAGTTTTTTCAGCAGTAAATTATTGCAGACAATTGGACATTGGGAAGTGCAAACAAGTTGGGCCATGCAAGCATGAAGAATAAACAGATCACTAAATTTGGTTTATGCGGTGTTTAAACACAGGCAATGCAGTTTTTGCCTTTATAAGGCAAATGTATTTTAAAATCAATTTGTAATGTGACAGAAAGCCAGTAAAATAGTTTCAGTAGTGGTGTGATATACTGTGATAGTTTAGTTCTATGCAAACATGAATCAAGACCTCCATATCCTGTCAAAACAACAAAGAACCTGACCTTGCTAAGGGAATAATATGAATTCCAAACAATGCACTCCTTAAAGGAAAAACTTAAGGTGAAAAATGGCACCATGCTTCTTGGAAGAGAAGCACAATCATATTCCAAGTAGATGTGACTACAGCCTCTGTATTTTAAAGTACCTTAACATGTTCTCTCCTTCTCCATGTACTACTTAGTACAAACGGTTTGTATATCACACTGCCAAGAAGAAATCTTGAATCAAAATATAATAAATTATTTTGCAAGGTTTGGTATGTTTTCTTTCTTTCTTTCTTTCTTTCTTTGTAATACAGTGAAAGTTAAAAATGTTCATGTTTGTGAAAATCAGTATTTTAATTCACTGGAATAGAAGTGCAGGAAGAACAACTTTAAAATTGTGAATTTGTTTTTCTTTTCTTTTTTTTTTTTTTTTAGTTTTATATACTTACTTATTTTGAGGGAAAGAGAGCATGAGTGCAAGCTGGGAAGGGACAGAGAGACCGGGAGAGGGAGAGAGAATTCCAAATAGGCTCCGTGCCATCAGTGCAGAGCCCGATGCAGGGCTAGAACCCACTGACCGTGAGACCATGACCTGAGCCGAAACCAAGACTTGGACACTTAACCGACTGAGCCACCTAGGCACCCTGTGAATTTGTTTTTTAAATACTAAGCCTTGGGGCACCTGGGTGGCTCAATCGGTTGAGCATCCAGGTTCAGCTCAGGTCATGATCTCACAAGTCCTGAGTTTGAGCCCCATGTCAGGCTCTGTGCTGCAAGCTCAGAGCCTGGAGCCTGCTTCAGATTCTGTGTCTCCCTCTCTCTCTGCCCCTGTCCTGCTCACACTCTGTGTGTGTCTCTCTCTCTCTCAAACATAAATAAAGATTTAAAAAAACAATAATAAAAATTAAAAAATAGAATAGTAAGCCTTTTTGTATTGCTTTCCAACATGACTTTAAAGGGGTAACAGCTCCTTACTATAATATATTACTCATACTCTGTAAATGAAATGAAGAATATCATGAAATAATTTATAAAATTTATAATAATAATCAATGAACCACAATTTGTCTAATACCTATTTAAGTGAAATATAATAAAATCTTGTATAAAGCACGTTCTTGTAAAGAAAAACCATTTCACATTTAATTTTTTAAGTTCATTTATTTTGAGAGAGAGAGAGAGAAAACTAGTCAGGGAGGGGCAGAGAGAGGGAGAGACTGAATCCCAAGCTGTCAGTGCAGAGCCCGAAGCTGGGTCCTAACTCAAAAAATGTGAGATCTTGATCTGAGCCGAGATCATTGCAAATATGGATAGCCTCTTAAGATTCTAACTCAACCTGTAACACACACCTAATACTTCTATTGTGCACCTATTCTAGAACTAGGGGTGACCCAAAGATCCAGAAATAATTACCTGAGATTCATTAGAATGCACCAGCAGGGAAAGTACCAATATTTCTTATTTCTCACTGGTATGGATGTTCTTGGCTGAATCATAATGAGCAAGACAGTTCAGTCATATTTCCTTTTCAATTACTGAAGCAGGGAAGAAACTGAAATTTTATTCTGGTGATGGCATTATCTGATAGTTGGAATTAACAAAAAGAATACATTACATAGGAAGAGATCCAGTTTCAAATCCAGAATAAAACACTGCAGAACAGTAATACCAGAAGAACCTCCTGAGATATTACATATCTTACCTGTCCCATGTGGTAGAGCCTGATTTCCATGTGGAAAAAAAAATTATTTATTTTTGGGCCATAAAAGTATTTGGAAAGATCTCGAAAACATACCTGTTTACTAGGTAATAAAGAAAGCAATTTAAAAACATGATCCCTAATTTCCAGAACATTCAAGGGAAAGCACTGAGGAAAAGAGGGATAGGAACCTTAGGGAACACCTATATTTAGGAATCTAAGTGAATAAGGTGGAAACAGGGAGGAAAAGACTGCAAATTCTAATTGATCACATTCTGCTTTTTAAAAGACTTTCTCCTCCAGGGGTGCCTGGGTAGCTCAGTCAGTTAAGCATCCAGTTGTCAGTTTTGGCTCAGGTCATGATCTCACGGTTTTGTGAGCTCGAGCCCCACATCAGGCTCTGTACTGACAGTGTGGAGCCTGCTTGGGATTCTCTCTCTCTCTCTCTCTCTCTCTTCCTCTCTCTCTCTCTCTCCCCCTCTCTCTCTCCCCCTCCCCTGCTCGTGCTGTCTCTGTCTCTCTCAAAATAAATAAATAAATAAAAATTTTTTTTAAAGACTCTCCTCCAGCACTGAGAGGATAAGGCCTGAGGACCTAGAAAGTTCACAGAATTAGTATATCTGCCCCCAAAAGATGATGACATTCCAGAACAAGTATCATTACCTCTATTACATTCTTTTTCAGATTACTGAGATTTGAAATGACCCAGCTTATTCCTTTTTGTTTCTGCTCAAAAGGTTCTCATGATCTGACATTATTTGGTAGGAGGAAAAATCCACTGAAGGTGGATCCTCTTAACCCAGGAGGCCAAAATTTCATAACACACACTCCAGAAGGAGAATGAAAAAGAGAGAGAGAGAGAGAGAGAGAGAGAGAGAAGGAAAAGGAGAAAGTCAAAGAGATTCGATGGATCTTTAGCATGAAAAATGAAATAGAAATTGTGAAAATAAATGATCACAGTTAACATTTAGGTTACAACTTGTAATTGTGTATTGATCTTTAGAATGAACAGAGAATGAGCCAAAAATTCATTGCTTTGGGGTGTAACATTACAAACAAATGTTTTCGAGAGTAAGACCTGATATCTTCAACCCACATTTTCCCTCAGGTCCCTCTAAATTGTATTATGTTCAAAGCATTCTCTTTTGAAGCTTTGACTTTGTCATCACTCCCCCTGTTGTTGCCTCCTCTGGTAGTTGAATGGTTTAACTGGCATTTCCCTGTTGTTTTAGAAATTCTCCATCTTCACTTTCTGCAACTTCATGAAAGTTCGAATCTTGGGGGATATTTGCATTTTCACTTTGCTTTGCATTACATTTTACATCATACTGTCCAGATACTGATGCTTTAAGTCATGGGGAATATAAAGGCTAATGTTAGAGGTGCCTGGTTGGCTCGGTTGGTTAATAGTCCAACTTCAGCTCAGATTATGATTTTGGGCTCGTCGAGGCCCACGTTGGGCTCTGTGTGACAGCTCAGAGCCTGGAGCCTGCTTCAGATTCTGTGTCTCCTTCTCTCTTTGCCCCTCCCCCTCTCCCTTTCCTTCTCTCTCTCTTTCTCCTCTCTCCCTCTCATATATAAATAAATTAAAAATGTTTTTAATTTTAAAAAGTAAAAATAAATAAAGGCTAATGTTAGGCGTCGAGGATTCTGTATTATTTGAGTGGGGACTAATTTTAGAAATGGCCAGTTTTGTATTATGTGTTTGCAAATATTTTGTATTTTGCTTTCCTATAGGATCTAATATAAATGCAGGAATTTGATCATGAAAGCTCAGACGAAAGACCTCTCTGACCTCTGAATAATCAAGAATGGCCTGTCTTTCCAAACATCCCATAGATGACTAAACTTTGGTACAAAGGAAATATAACCATTGAGAAATGTGTTTTATTTCACCTTCTGAAATCTTGTTGTGTTATCCTTCAGCCATAATAATATATTTGGGAAATATACGCCTAGTCTTTAGTAAGACAACTGTTCATCTTAAAATTTAACTTAGAAAAAAATCTGGGTGCCTGACTGGCAGTGTCAGTAGAGCATGTGACTCTTGATCTTGGGGTCAAGAGTTCGAGCCCACAGGTGCAGAGATTACTTTAAAAAAATTAACTTAAAAGAAAAAGCAAAAATAATAATTGCTTACTCATTGTCTAAGTATGACTGGTGAGCTATTATTAATAATGAAAGGGGGGGCGCCTGGGTGGCGCAGTCGGTTAAGCGTCCGACTTCAGCCAGGTCACGATCTCGCGGTCCGCGAGTTCGAGCCCCGTGTCAGGCTCTGGGCTGATGGCTCAGAGCCTGGAGCCTGTTTCCGATTCTGTGTCTCCCTCTCTCTGCCCCTCCCCTGTTCATGCTCTGTCTCTCTCTGTCCCAAAAATAAATAAACGTTGAAAAAAAATTTTTTTTTTAAAATAATGAAAGGGGCTCCTGGGTGACTCTGTTGGTTAAATGTCTGACTCTTGATTTTGGCTCAGGACATGGTCTCACAGTTGGTGAGATCGAGCCCTGCTTCAGGCTCTGGGCTATCCATGGAGCCTGCTTGGGATTCTCTAACTCTCTCTTGATACCTCTCTCTCTCGAAAATACATAAATAAACTTAAAAAAAACAAAAGATTCTCTACTTTAATTGCTTTTCACTATGGCATTTTAAATTGGTAAAAATTTTTAGTCAGTTTGTTAGGTTTGACTCTAATTTTGTTGTTTGTATATGTAAGAAAATAGCTATACATTATGACAGTTTGAAATGTAATTATAATCTTATGATACAATGCATATTCACAGTCAGAAAAATATAACATTGGTATGAGACTTGTTACTAGGAAATGAAGCTATCTCTACCAATTTGTATTTCTAGAAATTTCCTATATAAAGGCAGGTATTGATTTCATGTAGAAAGCTTCTCTGGAAAAAAATAAAGTTTCTCTGGATTCATTCGAATTTTCAAATCAGGTTAACACAATGAATTAAATGATAATATAAATCAAACTTAAGTCTATTCAATGGTTTTCAAAAAATCATTAACAATAAATAATTTGACAAAATTCCATTCTTATTTTTAAATCTCCACATTCTATTTTTACTACTGGTATAGGAGGGAGAAACATCATAATGTATCATAAAATTCATTTGTTTGGCTTTGCAAAAAAGATTTGCTTTGCGAAGAAGCATCTTTGCTGTCCGTATTGTTTTGCCTTTGGTTGTATTAGAAGCCAAGTCAGTGTCCAAGAGGCAATCAGTAAATGAAAAATTATAGATAGAGATGCACCACCTTTATGCCATCTTTAATGCTTTTCTATTCCAGTAATTTGGTCCATATTGTGCTCCTTTTGAAACATCCATTTTAATCATTTCTTTATTTAGAATTCTGTGAACCTTCCCATCGCTGTAAACAGTAAGGGTCAGTTCTGAAAACAGACTTGTTGACTTCACTTTTCCCTTACTGTTGGCCACAAACATGCTGTAGCAATTGTGAGAAGTGGCCAACCAATTTCCCTAGGATAGTGGCCATAAGATTTTTTTAGATCTTGGTCTACAGCAGAGACAAAAAACTCTATGTCTCATACACATTACTCCTCTCATTTTTCAATTAATGAGTAACAAAGAAGTGTCATCATGTAAGGTTGGGTCAGGGAAATCCTATAAACAACAATGCTGTCTTAAGATGATTCTCAATTATTGTTAGTCTTATTTTGAAGTAAATTTTTCTTTTCTTTAAAGTTTATTGATTTATTTTTCAGAGAGAGGGTGAGAATCATAAGGGGAGGGGCAGAGAGAGAGGGAGAGAGAAAATCCCAAGCAGGCTCTGCACTGTCAGCATGGAGACTGATACAGGGCTCAAACTCAGGAACCGTATGATCATGACCTGAGCCAAAGCTGGACACTTAACTGACTGAGCCACCCAGACTCCCCGAATTAAAATTTTCAATAAATCCAGTTACATAGCAATTTTAGTTCATACAATCAAAATTTAGTAAGTTCCTAGGAACTTAGCAGTATGTAAAAATTACCAAATGATTTAAAATTTCCCAAGGAGGTTTTAAAAGTTATACATTTCTGCAAAAAGTGCATGAAAAAAAGATTATACAAAGGTTGGGCTATGGTAACTGCTGTATTTTTCCTCCAAACAATCTCTGCGGAAACTGCAAACATCATCTGTCATTTTACCTCTCTGAAGCTTTCAAACTCATGACAATATAAATGACAGACATCAAATTATGGTAGAAAAACCCTGAATTGTGAGTCTGGTTGCCAGAGTTTTAAATAGGGCTCCCACTCACAAGCGAAGTCACAATACTCGTAAATTTAAATTTCAATTGAATCCCCTCATCTGCTTGTTGCAACTTAACTTGTCTGCTTAAGGCAGACAAATTGCTGCTTGGTCTTGCATATGTGATTCTCTCACTTTGACTCCTTCTACGTTTATTTCCACCCCCTTTCTTCCAAACAGAAGAACCTTTTCTCATGCAAGAAATCAGTAAAGATAGAAGAACTCATGGGCAGGTTTCTCAAATTCCCCTTTATCCTAAGCATTTAGCAATCCTTTTAGCTTTGTGTACAGCTGTGACTGATAATGAAAATGACTTAATGAGTTTGAATAGTCTCCCTTGAATGTATCATATCTCCTCAATTATAGCTATGTAGTTACTGTCATTTTTCCATAGTTCATAGAATCCTGGAATCTGTTCTCCTTTTACTAAAGAAATTATGCAGTTAAACTTGCAATTAGGGTGCCCTTTGAGGAACTGCCTACCATGCCCAGAGCCTCTTTTTGAGAGGAGCTTCTGTAGGAAGTGCCTTATACATCCCTGGACCTGTAGATGCTTCTCCCATAACTGACTGACAAGGGCTGGGGAACCTACCATGAAAGCTCTGTCCAAAGGAGATGACCCGTAAGAAGCTTCAGCATTGACCAATTGGATCCTTTCCTTGGGGGAAGTCAACACTCAAGCTGGAAAGAGCTGAATCACCATGAAGATGGACAAGTAGACCAGAAAGGTACTGTGTGCTGAAAAATGTGATTGTCTGAAACAATAAACTGATACATGACACCTGCACGGATCACTGGAATGGCCATCTAATATCTGAGTGCCATCATGCCATTCCATGCTTGTGTCTATACTGCATTCGCATTTTATGTACCAAGCAAAGGCCAACTAAAGTAAATACCAGCTTCTCAGTAATGGAACTTGAGAAGTGTTGGGAATATTGAGTGATCCCACAACATACTGAACTCAAGAAAAGCCTTTGCCCAGCAGTCAGTCCCACCATACTTGGGTTATGAGGAGATTGTGGTAGGCTAAATACTGGCCCCCAAAGACAGGCAGGTCCACATCCCTGGCACCCATGAAAGTTGCTCTACAGAGCAAAAGAGACTCTGCAGATGTGATTAAAGTAAGGATTTTGAGACCGGGAGATTATCTGGATTACCTAAATGCAGTCACAAGTGTCCTGAGAGGAAAAGATGGTACATGATGAAGCAAAGAGAGATTTGAAAATGTAACACTGCCAACCATGAAGATGGGGGAAGGGGCTATGAGCCAAGAAATGCATCTCTAGAAACTGGAAAAGGCAAGGACATAGATTCTCCCCTAGAGCCTCCTGAGGGAGCGTGGCCCTGCCAACACCTTTCTTTCAGCCCAGCAAAACTGATTTTGGCCTCTTGACTCCAAGAACTGACTGTAAGAGAGTAAGTAGGAGTTGTTTTATGTCACCAAGTGTGCCACGAATTAGGCAGTAAGAAACTAGCATCAAGGTGTGTGTGGATATTCCATTTCTGAATGTAGTAAACAGGAGATACACACTAAAGATTTTTTTTTCTTTTCCTCATCAATAACTAGATTAGCATACCAATTTAATGTAAAATTCAACAAATTGACAATTAGGCATTGTTCCTGGCCAAATTGTGGTTAAGTATGACATCTGATTATCTTCAACTAACAAGTAATTTCTTGAAATTATTAATACTAATGTGAATTGGCATACTCTGTATTAGTATTATTGAGGTCAAAAAAATGTATACATAGGAGCGCCTGGGTGGCTCAGTCAGTTAAGCACCAGACATCATGATCTCACGGATTGTGGGTTTGAGCCCTGCATCTGGCTCTGCGCTGGCAGCTCAGAGCCTGGAGCCTGCTTCAGATTCTGTGTCTCCTCCTCTGCTCCTCCCCCACTTGCACGCAACCTCTCTCTCTCTCTCTCTCTCAAAAATAAATAAACATTAAAAAAATTTTTAAAAATGTATACATAAATATAAAATCTGACTGAGACCATATCTCTGAAATCTTTTCATTATTTAGTTTTACCAAAATAGTAGCACAAATCACATTAAGTTGATGTTTTAATTTAAATTAGTTTTATACTGATTTATATTTAACTTGAAATTTTGTTCATTTTCTTTTTCATTAAAGTTTATTTATTTTGAGAGAGAGACAGGGAGAGAGAGCGAGAGAGTACACGTGTGTGCAAGTGGGGGAGGGGCAGAGAGAGAGGGAAAGAGAGAATCCCAAGCAGGCTCCATGCTGGCAGTGCAGAGCCCTACGTGGGGCTTGATCTCACAAACCATGAAATCATGACCTGAACCAAAATCAAGAGTCAGATGCTTCACCAACTGAGCCACCCAGGTGCCCCCAAATTTTGTTAATTTCTATCTATATATTTATTTAAATTTATAGGAGCTGTTAACCTGAGGAGGGTAGGTTTATTCTCCTCTCCTCCTTATCTTTATATGTGTTTAAGTCAACATCAGACTCTGAAACATTTTTTTTCAAGCTACTATTTTAATGTTTATTTATTTTTGAGAGAGAGTGTGAGCAGGGGAGGGGCAAAGAGAGAGGGAGACAGGATCTGAAGCAGGCTCTGTGTTAACAGCAGAAAGCCCTATGTGGGGCTTGAACTCACAAACTATGAGATCCTGAGATCATGACCTGAGCCAAAGTCAGATGCTTAACTGACTGAGCCACCCAGGTGCCCCAGTTAAGCTACTATTTTATTATTATTTTTTATTTTTAAAGTGTTTTTATTTATTTTTGAGAGAGAGAGAGACAGAGCACAAGGGCGGGGGGGGGGGGGCAGAGAGAGAGGGAGAGACAGAATCAGAAGCAGGCTCCAGGCTCTGAGCTGTCAGCACAGAGCCAGATGTGGGGCTTGAACTCATGAACTGTGAGATCATGACCTGAGCTGAAGTCGGGTGTGTAACCAACTGAGCTACCTAGGTGCCCCAAGCTTCTATTTTAAAAGCTACTAGAGTGAGAAACATTATTCAAAACTTTGTGAAGCTTACTAGTAGGCAATGGCTATTCCAGCATACCATTAAAAGATAAACTGAGGGGTGCCTGGGTGACTCAGTTGGTTGAGTGTCCAACTTTGGCTCAGGTCATGATCTCATGATTTGTGGGTTGGAGCCCCGCGTTGGGCTCTGTGCTGACAGCTCAGAACCTGGAGCCTGCTTTGGATTCCCTCTCTCTCTCTCTCTCTCTCTGCCCCTCCCTCACTAGTGCTCTATGTCTCAAAACTAAATAAATGTAAAAAATTAAAAAAAAATTTTTTTAAAGGTAAACTGAGGCAGGGGTGCCCAGTTGGCTCAGTTGGTTAAGCAGCCAACTCTTGATTTCAGCTCAGGTCATGATCTCATGGTTCGTGAGATGGAGCCTTGTGTGAAAACTGTTTGGGATTCTCTTTCCCTCTCTGTTCCTCCTCGGCTCACACACATAATCTCTTTCTCTCTCTCTCTCTCTCTCTCTCTCTCTCTGTGTTTCTCAAAATAAAGAAACTTTGGGGCACCTGGGTGGCTCAGTCAGGTAAGCATCCAACTTCAGCCTAGGTCATGATTTCACCCTTCCTAAGTACAAGCCCGACGTTGGGTTCTGTGCTGACAGCTCAGAGCCTGGACCCCGTTTTGGATTCTGTGTCTCCCTCTCTCTGCCCCTCCCCCACTCGCACTCTGCCTCTCTCTCTCAAAAATAAATAAATAAATAAATAAATAAATAAACACTCTCAAAAATAAACACTATAAATAAATAAATAAACCAACTTTTTAAAAAGTTAAACTGAGGCATATTAAAACTTTCAAGAGTTTGAGCAAAGAGCGATTCCTTCCAACCACGCAGTGCCAGGCTGGAAGTGGTTGGAGCCCTCCACCACCAGGAACCAAGAAGACTCATATAAGAAGGAGTGGAAGCAAAGAAAGGGAACTATTTGATGGGCTAAAACTCAAAGACTAGTTGGCTGCTTGTGACTGGTTATTCTTAGTGTTTTCATTTCATAACCTCAAGGCATTTATAGGCTTATATTTTGGTTTGCTTACATAGACAATCCTGACATTAGAGCCACTCAGTCTAATGGCCTCCCTGCTTAATTAATTTAACAATACTTTCCCAATAAACTTCCAGAAATAGAATATGTCTCTTGAAGCCTAAGATATGTCATAATGCCTCTACGTATGTACATCTTATCATTAAAGGTATTTCCTGATATTTTGGGATGTAATGAGACAAATGCAGTCTTTATACCAAATTCACCAGTTGGGTGAGTGAAACATAGTTGTTGTTTTTTGTTTTTTTGTTTTTTTTTTTTACAAGAGAACAAATCTACACCTTTATTTATTTACTTTTCTGTTAGTTTAAATCATTGAGGGGCACATCATCACACGGATTCTGTGGCCAGTGGCTTCAGCAGGAAGGTTGCTTCGGAATATGGCACGAACCATGCCACTGTTTCCATGAGCACGAGTTACTTTTCCCCAGATCTCTCCAATTTTATTCGGTTTGCCACCAGGAGTCACTGTGTTACTCTTTGCTTTGTACACATAAGCACATCTCTTGCCTAGATAGAATTCAGTTTCATCTCAAGCATAAACAGCTTCAATGTTCAGAAGAGCTGTGTGCTCCCTCTGGTTCCGGAGACCTCGCTTATAGCCACCAAAAATGGCTTTGGACCACAGCCTTCCAGACATATTTGTCATTTCAGGAGTCCTGTTCCCAGCAGGCCTCCACAGGTTCCAAGCCGGCCCGAGGAGCTGAAGCACAGTTTTCAACATAACCGCACACTCACTCTGGTTAGAACTCTTGTAAGTTGGAATACACGGTCTCAGTTAAGATGATATTAATCCTTAGATGACAACTTATACGATACAAATTAAACAAGTAGGAAACCGTGGACAGTGAATAGATGGTGATTGATGTCGGCAATGTAAACCCCTTAAGTCTTACTCAGTATCTCTGAACACTCAGCTGCTTTGTTATTTCTTCCAGGAAGGCTTCATGGGCCCCTGGTGCCCACTGGTAAGCACAGTACTATTCCTTCATACTTTCAGGTTGCCTATTCTTGCTGTGCTGTCTCCCCATTCAACAGTGGGGAGAAGGCAAGGGCAGGTGTTTGTTTTATTAATGTCCGTATCTCTGTTGTCTCAAAGGTAGGGACTCCTTTGCCCCCACACCAGCATACCTAGTATAGTAGACACCCAATTAATGTCTGCTCAATGAGTCTAGTGTCTACATGTGCTATGTTCGGGAGGAGGAGCACTTTCTCAGGGGCTACCCAGCAAATGTCAAGCCTTTTAAACTGCTGCCTAGAAATATCTGACACTGGCAACATTAACCTTTAGAAGCCATCTTAGCATTTATTTAAAGGCTATATTTTGCAATGAGTAACAGGCTACATCTAAAGTCTGCTAATGTTCTCCAATAACAGATTTAATAAAAATGTAAAATGGATTGAGAAATTATCAAAAACCATAAACTCACAGCTTATTACTCTATAGCAAAGAACATATTCTCCGGTTAATCTTCTTCTATGTCCTAAAGATCTATGACCGCTTAATCGGCCTTAGAATCCAGTCAAATCAATTACCATATTAGGTCTTACAGCTTCCAGACAGGAATATCCTTCATCCGCCCAAATCCTCATGCTCCCCTGTGAATCTGGGTTTCATTGCATCACCAGGTGAAAGCTCATTTTAAAAATGACATGTGCTTCAAGTGATTTGCCCTATTTACAAAAAGAAATGGAAAAATAGAGGGCTTTGAAATCAAGAGCAGTACAATTGAACTTTATCTCTACTGAGGCTGTATCTATTCTCACTACTCTGTTAAATACTGTGGGGTGTATAAGAGAGGGGCAAAACATGAGACTTTATGCAGCCCTGTGGCACAGTCATGTGAAACATTTAATAACATTAAAAAGCAAGAGTATGATTAAGTGTCAAAATGAGATATGCAGTCTGTAAGTGCTTTTGAAGTTCTGATGAAAGACATCCTCAGGGGTCTAAGGGAGTTGGCCCAAGGCAGATTCAAGACAGACCTCTAGGGTGGACAACAGATTTGGGAAAGGGCAGCTGTAGAGGTTTCTGAGCAGCCAGGGTAGCATGAGCACAATCAGGAGGCGAGGGGAGAGGAGTGACCAACAAGGGGAAAATGAGAGAAGAAAAAGAAATAGAAGACATTTTAGAAGGTCGAGACCAAGGAGAAAAACCAAACTGAAAAGTAGACATAAAATTTTACAGTTAGACCTGGGTTTGAGCTTTCTGACAGTTGAAGAAGAGATAGCATTATAACATTTTAATTTTTACATTTGTTTAAGCCAGGGATTCTCTTTTCAAAATTTTAATTAATTTATTTAAATTCAAGTTAGTTAACATATGGTGTAGTATTGGTTTCATTTGTAGAACCCAGTGATTCATCACTTACATATGACACCCAGTGTTCATCCCAACAAGTGACCTCCTTAATGCCCATCACCCATTTAGCCCATCCCCCCCCCACACACCTCCCCTCTAGCAGCTCTCAGTTTGTTCTCTGTATTTAAGAGTCTCTTATGGGTTGTCTCCCTCTCCATTTTTATCTTATTTTTCCTTTCTTTCTCCTATTATCATCTGTTGTGTTTTTTAAATTCCACATATGAGTGAAATCATATGATTCTTGTATTTCTCTGACTGACTTATTTTACTTAGCGTAATACACTCTAGCTCCATCCATGTTATTGCAAACAGCAAGATTTCATTCTTTTTGATTGCCAATTAGTATTCCATTACACACACACACACACACACACACACAAATAACATCTTCTTCATCCATTCATCCATCAATGAACATTTGGGCTCTTTCCATACTTTGGCTATTGTTGATAGCGCTGCTATAAACATTGGGGTGCATGTCCCCCTTCAAATCAACATTTTTGTATCCTTTGGATAAATACCTAGTAGTGCAATTGCTGAGTCATAGGGTAGTTCTATTTTTAATCTTTTGAGGAAACTCCATACTGTTTTTCAGAGTGTAAGCCAGAGATTCTTAAACGGTGTCCATGGAATCCTTTATGAACAACTTTCAGGGAGTTCATGAACATACTGACATGTTTTGTAAAATATCATTCATATGGAGATTATGGAAGGTTTCCATAATTTCATCAGATTCTTACCTTCTTAAAGGAACTTGTGAATGAAAATGTTAAGAACCACTGAGAAAATGTTATTAAGTTTACATGCCACTATCGCAGAATTATATCATCTGAGGCCCACAGAAATTAAGTCCAAAGTCAAAATTAAGATTCCCCAGAGCCAAATTTGGCCTATTGACGTGTTTTGTTTGCCCCCCACAGCATCTTCTAAAAAATGTAATTGCCAACATTTATAAGTGTTGAAAAATTGAAAAATCTGTCAAGATGAGACTCTCACTCCAGAGCAATAGTGTCAGAGCTGAGAAAGGGCCGCCCCTTGGAAACAGGTAAGTATCCTCAAGTTTATCCCCTGACCACCACTCCCGATAGCTCTAGACCCTTTTGTTCACTGATTTGATGCCTGGCTACTGTAGAAGTATGTGTTTGAGGGTCCCACATTGAATAATGTGTGCAGAAGCTGATAGCAGGGTTCAGTTTTGGTCATGATTCAGAATGAAGTCTACTATGCCAGGGGTTCTCAAACTAAGTGCCTACTGGAACCTGGCTGTTATGTGTTCAGCTTTGCTTTTTGCTACCATTTGTCTAACAAGCACGTGTCTACAAACACATCTTTAAGCAGTTTGTGATGACTTTTTTCAAAAGCACATGTAACATAATTACTGTATGTTGTTATAAGTGCATTCATTCCAGCAGATATTTCTTAAGCATAAGATAGTATGGTATTATAGTATAGTATATTATTATACTATAGTAATAGTATAGTAATATACCAACTACTTTTCAAGTTCTATTACATATATATATATGTATAGATATATATATGTACATATATATGTAAATATATATGTATATTGTAATATATGTAATATATAATATATGTAAATATATTGTACATATATTGTACATATATGTACATATTGTACATACAATATATTGTACATATATACATAAATATATGTAATATGTAATATATGTAAATATATATGTATAGATATATATATGTACATATATATATGTAAATCTGCTAGTAAGGTGTTTTCTAACTTATATGATGAAATTAAATATATCAATATTTTATAATGTTCTATAAAAAGTGCTGTAAATCCATGTGTTCTGCATCTAAATACAATCACTGCCCTCCCCAAGCTACAGCCCATTAAATTGTCTATTGCTTAGTCTTCTTCCAAGCACAAAAAAGGTAACTCTAGAAGAACATTTTTCTTTCCTTGTTAATTGCAGTTCAGTAACATTGATTGATGTAACCTGATAAATACATTATTCCAATATGTTACTTTCTCCTACCTGGGCTTCATGCTCTTCATAGAACTATGCATCAACAATGTATTCCACCTGGGGCTCCTGGGTGGCTCAGTCTATTGAGTGTCCAACTTTGGCTCAGATCACGATCTCATGGTTTGTGAGTTCAAGCCCCGCATTGGGCTGTCAGCTGTCAGCATTGGGCTCGCAGCTGTCAGCACAGAGCCTGCTGGATCCTCTGTCCCTCTCTCCTTCTCTCTCTCTCTCTCTCTCTGCCCCTCCCCTGCTTACACTCTCTCTCAAAAAATAAATAAACCTTAAAAAAAAGTGTATTCCTCCCTTAGCCTTTCAATATCAGTGAATGGCACTGCCATCAACACAGTGCACCATTTCAAAAATTTAGGAGATATCCTTGATGTCCCTTTTCCCTCATCCTTTCCTCGGTATTTACTCTAATCAACTGTTTGCTAACTATACCACAAATGTACACCTTCAAATGTACCACAGATCCATTAACTTCTATCTCCTCTGCCCTTACTCTGATCCTTCGGCATCTCTCACCTAGAGAAGTGCAGTAATCTCACTATTTGCTTTTCTACTTCTATTCTTGCAATTTTCTAATTCGGCCACTGCAGACAAGCCAGAGCAGTACTTTTAATGTAAAATAGACCCTTTTACTTCACTGTTTAGAACTCCCCTATGCCTTCTTCTTCCACTTGGAATAAAACACAAACCCCTTAATTTGGTCTTCTTGAGATTCATGATGCAGCCCCTAAATCAAATCAATTTTTACTGAAAATGAAGAAATGAGTGCATGTCCTACCATTTTCCCCTCTGCCCACTAAACTGCAGCCACCCTGGCTTCTTGCAGAAATACTGAGAAGGCCAAGTCTAGCCCATTTTTAGGGACTTTGCGTTTCTGTTCTCTGGGCCAGGAACACTCTTCTCCTAGTTCTTTGTATGATTGCTTCCCTCTATTCCTCAGATCTTTAAACAAAGTTCATGTCCTCACAGAGGGCTTCGTGGCCAGCCAATCTAAATGAGTGGCCCTCCCTTCCCATGCTAATCAGTCTCACTCATTAACCTTCATGATCTCATTTTATACACTTGTTTATTATCTGCTTCTACCCACTTGATCATAATCTCCGTGAAAGCAGGGGATCCTGTCTTTCCTAGTCATCTGAATGCCTGGATTAAACACTTGTTCACATAAATGGGTACCCAGCACAGAAGGGCTCTAAAATATTTATTGGATAAATGAGTGAATGAATACGTGAATGAAAATAAAGGAAAAAATGGCCAACACTCTCAGAGTCTAAAAGTGCTGATGCAGGGAACTGCAGTCTACTTTTCTGATCCTGAGAACAATGTACTACATAAGTGATCAAATGAGGCAGGTAGTTGAGTTTGAGGATGGGTGGATGTTTGGATGGATGTTTGTTTGGATGGATGGATGGATGGATGGATGGATTTGTTTATTTATGTGTTTGTTTGGTTACTGTGCTTTAGTGCATGGATGTGAGCAAGCCTCAGTGGCTCATTTGATTTTGCTTGAGAGGGCCTTGCCTCTGGCCTAGGCACATGAGCAGCCAAACTCTTACCTAGTATATATCACTTTTAACAGAAAAAAAACAGATGCTTTTGTTTCTTTTTTCAAACTAAAATAATTCACTGCCTTCTTTTTGAAACTGTTTTCTGACTTCAGAGAAAAACAGATTCACAAAGACAAAGACCACTTTAAACAATGACCAATCTTTGAAAAAAATTTTTAAGGGGCGCCTGGGTGGCTCACTCCATTAAGCGTCCGACTTCAGCTCAGGTCATGATCTCACGGTTCGTGGTTACAGCCCTGCATCAGGCTCTGTGGAGACAGCTCAGAGCCTGCAGCCTGCTTGGGATTCTGTGTCCCTTCTTTCTCTGTCCCCCGCCTCCCACTCATGCTCTGTCTCTCTGTCTCTCTGTCTCTCTCTAAAATAAAAAAAACAGGAAAAAATTTTTAAAAATTTTTGATATGGGTAGACAATAATCATTTTTAATCATGCAAATTCATAATATTTGACAAATGGAAAAATATAGTGCCTTAGTGATATGATAAACATGAAATTTATGCTAATGTTTGAACTGCACACATTTGGCTTGGCAGAAAAAAAAGTAGGTTTTTTAAAAGATAAGCTTTGGGGCACCTGGGTGGTTCAGTTGGTTAAGCTTCCAACTCTTGATTTCAGCTCAGGTCATGATCTCACTCTTTCATGAGTTTGAGTTCCGTATGGGGCTCTGTGCTGGCCACTCAGAGCTTGCTTGGGATTCTCTCTCCCTCTCTCTCTGTCCCTCCTCCTCTCATGCTCTTTCTCAAAATAAATAAATAAACTTTAAAAAAATTTAAAGACAAGCATCTATAGACCTGTGTAATTCACTTATAAGACACGGTAAATTTTTAAAAATTAATTAGGAGGTAATGGAGGATCTAATCAATTTTTACTGAAAATGAAGAAATGAATTATTTTAATAAATACCAAAGTTCAGCTCTTAGATCAGGCAGAAAAAAAATTTTTTTCAAGTCACATAGGAAAATAAAATGTTCTTCCGGGGTAAAAGTGAAGAAAGCTCAGAAGATTCTCAATGAGGCAAAAGAGAACATTTACAAATATTTTTTAAATGTTTATTTATTTTTTAGAGAGAGAGAAAGAGGGAGAGAGAGAGCGCGCGCGTGCGTGCATGCACACAAACGGGGAGGGGCAGAGAGTGAGAGGGAGATACGGAACTCAAAGCAGGCTCCAGGCTCCAAGCTGCCAGCCCAGAGCCCAATGCAGGGCTCAAACTCATGAACCGAAAGATCATGACCTGAGCCAAAGTTGGACATTCAGCCAACTGAGCCACCCAGGCACCCCTATATCATTTTTTTTCCTTAAGGAAAAATGCTTCCTTGCTTTATGAAAATATTCAGAACCTGTCCCTAAATCTACCTGGAACTCCAAGCTCTACTGAATGCAGAACAGAACTCAGCAACTTTGAGAGATCTGGGACTTATGAATAACAAATCTCCAGATTTGTCTTGAATGCCAATGAATAGTTAATTTGTAAAACTTACTAATAATAGCACTAACATTTGTGTAATACTTTATAGTTTATGGACACTTTGAAATACATTATCTCATTTGGTTTGCAAAATAACCGTCGGGAAAATTGGAATACATTTAGTGTTATTTTACTGATAGGGAGAAGTGAGGGCAGCCCCAAAGTCCCTAGTTTTGTACTGAAATAAGTAAAATCCTCTCTGCTGCATAACATCACTTTCCTGTCATTCCACAAGGGTACCTAGGTTCAATCTGCAAATGACCTGGGAGACTTAACACGTCAATTTACATTTTCTCTTAGATGTAAACCAGTGATTCCAGATCCTTGGGAAAGGATGAAGGAAGGCTCCTTGACAAGGTGGTTGTCCTTCAGTGGAGGAAGTTGCAGGAAGGAAGCTGGAGCCCATGAAGAGAACCTTATTCACAGATCATCTGAGGCCACACTGTCCTCACTTTAAGTTATGCTAGTGCACATCACGTAGGAAAGTATATTTATGTTCTTGAAATTTTCAGTGTGTTGATTTTTAAAAATAAAGAATCAAGGCATAGTTTAAGTTTGCTAAGTGTTGTTTAAACTAAGACAGGAAGAGTGAGTAGGAAGAGTTTGCCAGGTAAGGAGGAAGGGAAAACATGTATAGTCCAGGCAGAGAAAGCAACATGTGTGAAGGCCAGAGGCAAGAGACAGTATGGCCCATTTGATGATGTGCTGGAATAATTCACTGAGATAAAAACTTGAGTTTCATTTGTACAGCTGTAGATGGACCAGAAGCATAAGAGCTATTTTTATTTCTTCTTAAATCTTTCTTAGTCACAGGTAGGTTTTCGGTGGAATGGGGACAAGGGGCTTGTCATGCAGAGTTAAGGACATTTTCTTTTGTGGAAGAGTCCAAGAAGGAGAATGGGCTCTGAGACTCTGCAATCAGGAACCAGATGTGACAAAAACTGAAAGGTGCTCTTAGAAGGGTTGGTGACTGAATCACTGAAGCTCCCTTAGGATCTCAGTGCTCATGTTAACGACTGTGAGAAATAAGCCCGCTGACCCCATCAAAGGAGGGACACAGAGACTCAGAGCACAGTGAAGTGAGGCTTTAATCAATGTTCTTGCAAGAGCAGGTGTCTGACAGGCACACTCGGGGCACTTACAGCAGACAATTTATTTCCTAGCATGCAAGTCCCTCCCCTGGTTCTCACTGGCCACAGAGATAATAGCCTTACCCCGATACCACCTATGCCCACGTAAGGTAAAAAATAGTCTGATTGGAACAAATGTACATCCCCTGAGGTGATGCAGAGACTTTCAGTCCCTCCTCCCTTTGTTCTTTGGCACATGCTCATTGCAAAGCCCGCAAAAATAAGCCAGTGAAATGGAGAGGGGAAGAAGAACACGGAAGTGAAGTGTCTAAGGGTTTGGGAATCCATTATTGGGGGTGAGGGGTTGTACACATTTCCAATAGGTTGTTAACTAGACAGCACAGCTTTTATTTGGTATTTCTGAAAATGAATCATCTCCCTTCTCACACCAACAAAGCCTCCTTACGAAGAAAATTCAGCTGTGGACAGTAAGCAGTGACCCACATGAACCAAGCATGACCTGTTGAGTCTGAGATGGCGTGGAGTTGGCAGAAAGATATTCATCTTACTTTTCTTAGAAGTATGCAATTGCCATAATGACTCATTTAGCATATGTCATTGCTTATCTTAGTCTCAGAGATCTTAAGATTCCAAGGTCTTGGGGTGCCTGGGTGGCGCAGTCGGTTAAGCGTCCAATTTCAGCCAGGTCACGATCTTGCGGTCCGTGAGTTCGAGCCCCGCGTCAGGCTCTGGCCTGATGGCTCAGAGCCTGGAGGCTGTTTCCGATTCTGTGTCTCCCTCTCTCTCTGCCCTTCCCCCGTTCATGCTCTGTCTCTCTCTGTCCCAAAAATAAATAAACGTTGAAAAAAAAAAATCTTTAAAAAAAGATTCCAAGGTCTGATTCAGGCCTTTGGAAGAAGAATGGCTCATACTCCTCTTTGTCTTCAGAATTTGTAGGGTTTCTGACAGTTGCAGGATCATCATTTCCGGCACATTCATACATTTTAGAATTAGAAGTATTCATCATCACAATGATTTGATAAGTTCTTTTTTTTTTAAAATTTTTTTTTCAACGTTTATTTATTTTTGGGACAGAGAGAGACAGAGCATGAACGGGGGAAGGGCAGAGAGAGAGGGAGACACAGAATCGGAAACAGGCTCCAGGCTCTGAGCCATCAGCCCAGAGCCTGACGCGGGGCTCGAACTCACGGACCGCGAGATCGTGACCTGGCTGAAGTTGGACGCTTAACCGACTGCGCCACCCAGGCGCCCCAGATAAGTTCTATATTTTACAATTGGTCATAGTCACATGTCCTAGGAATCCATGTAAAGGTAGGCAATGAAAAGATAGCACCTTTGCTATATAAAGCTAAAAATAAGAGGTAACATTTAGCACACATTTAGCACACATTCGTTCCCTGGTACTTTTCTAAGTGATTTCCTAGATTAAATCACATGATCCTTCACAACCCTAGAGGTAGATACTATTTTTTATCTCAAGTGCAACTATTGTCAAGAGAAGGATAGTGGAGGAAGAAATGCAAACATCAAGTAGGCAGCATTTTCCATCAGGAGAGATGATGTTGGGCACTGGTAAAGTAAGCTAGAGGGAGTTCCTGGACCAAATTCAAATGCTATCACAAGAGAAAGAAAAATCCATCCTTTGAACCAAAGTTAGAACTAGACACAGGAAAACTTTTTGCCATGTAGAAAATGGATAAAATGATCACGTGGTCTTGTTTTGCCCCCTACCTTCTGAGAGTCAGTTGCTTTTTATGAGTGAGGCCTTTTAACATTTTTCCTCCTGGATTCTCATTGAACAACTGAGGCTTACTGTTGGATGACTTCCAGCATTATCATCAGGGAGCTGTACCATCCTGAACCAAGTCATCATTTCCAGAGTATCTAGGGGCCTCCCATTGATTATAATAAGCCAAAAACACTCTGAGATTAGAAATTGTAGGTACCATTGTTCAATAGAATCTACTATCCAATTTATTTTACAGCAAAATCTATCACAAAAGCATTCAGTAAATTAATCTAGCTTGACTGCCAGGAGATTCTAGTATTATTGTATTTCCCCTGCCCCAGAGCCCCAGGGCACCGAGGGGATTTTGTTCATTTGCCATTCATATTCCTCCCAACGTTTTATTGTCAATGGCGTGGCTGACCCCAGGCAAAATTACAAAGTAGCCAAAATTCATTTTAAAAATCCTTCCTTCCTTCTTTTCATACATATCCTCCCCATTTTCCTGAGGCAGGCTGGATTGTATTCAGCCCCAGGAATGCTCAGATACCCACTGAAACTCATTGAATTTATGAAGTGTTTTAGGCATCAAAAATTTGTCATCGGGTTCAAAATGATCTTCCCATTGCTAAACACATTCATAAATACTCAGTCCTTATTTTCCCTGACTTATCAGCAGGATTTAATACAGGTGATCATTCTCTCCTCCTCGATGTACTAATTTTTTTTTTTTTTTTTAATTTCACTGTCCTCCTGGACATCTCATTCTCTGAGTTTCCTTTCTAGGCCACTAATAGCTTCTTTTCAATCTCCTTTGTTCCTTCTCTTTTCTCTATAGCCTGTTAACACTGAGGGGATGCAGTACTTATGCCTTGTTCCTGTACTCCTTCTCTTTATATTCACTCTTCTGGTGATCTCACTGCTTGAAATAGCATCTATATACCAATGACTCTCTTGTTATATCTCTTCTGTGACCCTTCTCATGAACTCTAGACTCATGTATCCAACTGCTTATTTCACAGCGTCTCTTGAATATTTACTAGGTATCTCAATGTTAAGCCGATGAAAATTGAGCTCTGTATCTTCCCCAGAAAGTCTACTCCTCCTGAAGTTTCTTCTGTCTCACTGGAAAGAAACTCAATTACTCTAGTTAATACAGGCAACATTTTTGGAGACATCCTGGATTCCTTCTTTACCTCATATGATACATCCAACTTCATTCATCAAACTTCAAAATACATCCAGAATTCAACCACTCCTGATCATATCCAATTACTTATACTGCTACCATTCTGAGCCATCATCATCTTCTGTCTGGATTATCGCAGTGGCTTTGTAACTACTTTCCTTGTTTCTACTCTTGTCTTGGTTCGGGTCCCTTCAATAGCAGATCCTACTATTGGGTGTAATTTTTTTAGGAGGTGATGCTAGGAAGCATTGTAGGGCATGTTGCAGAGAGAAGGGAAAGGAGAAAAGCCAATAAAAGATTTACTCTTGTGGACGATGGGGATCAATCCTGCTTGGGATCCTTGGAGACACCAAGTGGAAAGTGTCTCTGAATTTTTCCACCAGGGAGCAAGGAATCTGTGCTAGTTAACCAAACTGATATGATATCTCCTAAATTCAAAGAAGGCTAAGTGTTGTGCCTTTTTCTTTGTTATTGGACAATGCTTTCTTGTCCTTTACCACTGAAGGAATGTCCTGGCATTCCTCAAAACATTGGACCGTAAAAATATCACCGATGTACCATGAATTTTTCTAAGGTTTATCTAATTTCCAATTCACATATGACTTACCAGAGCATCCAGAGCATTTGCCACTTCATGCTCACTAGTTTGATTAATATGATGTCATTTGCCAGTGGACCAACATGATGTTCTGTGCAGTGTCCCTTTAGAATCTATTGTCATAGCGAGCAGGAGGATTAACAAAGACCTAGGGCAAGACTCAGAATGTGCACTGCTCTCCATCCAAGTGCTTGCAGAGTGTTTTTGATCCTCTTTTCTGATAATGATTTAAAAAAAAAATCATTTTCCAGGTCAGATTTGTTCTCATAGCAACACCACATGCAACACAACAGCTGTGAATAAAGCTACCACTTGGTCAATTTTGTGGTAGTTCACTATCATTTGCTGCGATCAACCTGATTTTTGTAGGAGCCATACCAGTGAATTAAATGAGAATATAATGGGGTCCATCTTTTAAGACTTTTGAGGATGGCACAAATTTCCACTATTCTAACTGGGCTATAGATGGCTTTAAATTTACTCTTTGGGCTTTTGTTACTGAACTCAGGTCCTTGGACCCACAATGGTTGAAACAAGGCTGGACTCAAGATGTAAAGGTGCAGGCAAGGCTTCATTCGGGCAACACCTGCAGCTGAAGGAAAATACAGCCACGATAAAGGTGTGAGACTGGCTCCCAGAACAACATCCAGGGTAAGTTTTAAAGGACCCAAGGTAGGCAGGACTCTAAGCAGGGAGATGTTGGGAAATACAGGAAATTGGGCATGTAGGTGCAGTTGACAGAACAGGCTTCTTTGTGCATCCTATGCTTCATTTGCATATTAAGTCTCCACCTCTGGGTGTGATTTTTAGCATTATAATTAGGAGGAAAGGTGGTTAAAGGTTAACTTTTGTGGCCATTATGTCTCAGACTAATTTGAGCCAGCCCTGGCTTGCTCCTTGGTCTGTCCTCCACTCTGCAAGAAAAGCGGTAAGAGCCAGCAGAGAGTGTCTCGTGCACAGGGGCTGAGTTCCCAAGGTCCCTGACTGCGTCAGCTGAATGCAGGGGTAGTTTCAGAAATTTATTTGGCTTTTCCAACCACCATGGCTTAGGAGATTCCAAAAGGATTTTACTAGAGAATTGTCACCATGGCTGTGATAAAAGTTGCAGAACTTAGAAAAGAGAAATAGTCTGCTCTGAACTTTAGTTCCTCTTGCTGCATGATCCTGACCTGTGTTTCACTAGATGGCTGTCCTTCATGGCACACCACTGGGTTATGCAGGAGAGCATTGATATTTTCCACCTCTGTACTCCATTAACAGCAGCAACTTGCCCCTACTCAGTCTCTATAAAGAGAAAGATACCATAGTAAATGACTCAGCTCTCCACTTCTTGGTCCCCCCCCCCCCCTTTTTGGACTCTGAAAGTCATACGTTAGCAAGATAAACTTCCCAGAGGCATGATTAAGATCAGTGAATCTGTCCAAAGCAAAGCACAAAAAAGGGTACAAGAGTCCTCATCAAATATCTTGAAAGAGGTCCCAGCTATTATTTGTTTCTTGTCCTTGGATATCCCTGAGGCTGCCTATTGTGTCCTTACTTCAAAACACCCAGTGGGATGCCAGAGCCGTGCTTCCCTGCACTTGCAGGCTGTGTACATCTTTTCCCAACTCTGCAGCCAGTGACATCACCACTGGTAATTTGAAATCAGCCAAAGGTAAAAAGTATTTACACCATGGAAAGAAATCCTGGGTTTTTTTTCTCCGTTAGAGAGCTAATTGTTAGCATTTCCCAGTACACTACTGACACCTTTTGTTTAGCAAGTATGAATACGTTTTGACTCCTTGTAACCAAAAATTCATTGACAAGAATCATAGTCCAAGACCACAGAAAGACATGGAGGAATCTTAAATATTTATTACTACGGAAAAGAAGCCAATCTGAAAAGGCTACATACAATATGAGTCAAATTATCTGACATTCTGGAAAAGACAAAACTGACGTGGAGAACAAAGGCAAAAGAAATACAGAAAAAATAAAACTTCCTTACAATTTATAGCCTACTGACAAGTACTTGAGACCAGGCAGAGTGACCTTCCTCCAGGACCTCAACTGTCAATGTGAATGCTTTGCTGGAGGCAAAAGGACCTCCAGGATCCTCTAAGTCTTTAACATATAAAAAATCTCTTTGGAAACTTCGTTTATCTCTACCCTGACCTCCACAAGATACACGTCAGCAATCATCCTCCAAGCATATGGCCCACTGATACACATCTGAAGGGTCTCATGACTGAGGGTTTACTAGGTAGTAGTAAATGACCTGATCCTTACAGCAGCTAGGTCCTCAAGGTCCTTGCTTCTAAATTCCTTAGAGACTTACTCTATCCCTAACCCCCTCCTAACTTGAACTATACAATCAGCCACTCCTCACAACCCCAGTGCAGCTATTTCTGCCGACAGTCCTGTTCCCATGCTTTAATAAAACCATCCTTATTACACTGAAGAATTCTTTCTTGGCTGTTTGCTCCCAGACCCCAACATTTCACATCAAAACTATGGAGACAGTCAAAAGATCAGTAGTTGCTGGAGAGTAGGGTTGGTGGATATGAACAGGAGGACACCGAAGATTTGTAGGGCAGCGAAAATACTCAGTATGATATTATAGTGATGGATGCATGTCATTATACATTTGTCCAAACTCACAGAATGTGCAATGCCAAGAGAGTACCCTAATGTGAACTATGGATTTTAGGTGATTATGATTTTCAATGTAGGTTCATCAATTATTGAAAGAGAACTTCAACTACCACCATTTTGACCTTAGTCTAATAGACTCCAATTGATTAAATTCTTCCTTCCAGCTTATCTCTTAACTCAGGCAAAACACCCTAGGGGCAAAGCATCCTCTGGTGGGAACTGGAGTAAAAAGGACTGCCCTGAGCCAGCAAGACCCCACCCATGATTGCCTCCAAGAAGATGATTTGACCTTCACCGCCCATCTGCACATACCCACCCACCTTTGCCCCACATTTTCCTTATATAAATCTGAAGGAATTTGGGGCATTTTAGAGACTGCCTTTGCGACATCCACTGTCTTCCCAGTGTTGCTTTCGTTGAAATACATTCCTTTCTTGTTTCACCACCACTGGTTTCTCTGCCTTTGGATTCTGTCAGCTGCTAGTGGCCAAATCTGGTCTCTTTGGGACCCTGGGAGTGAGGTGCTCTTGCACTCCTGCACCTAGACTATATTGTGATAAATGTACCATTCTGGCAAGAGCTGTTTATAATGGGAGAGGATGTGCATATGAGGGACCATAAGGCAAGCTGAGAGCCAAGCACAAGCTAGCACAACCCCACCCCACCCCCAACCAAGGTGAGATATGTGTGATATTCCTCAGGCACTCCTGGCTGCCCAAGAACAAAGAAAAGGACAGAAAACAGTTAAATTGATAGTCTCCATCAGTTTACAAATACCTCATCGATAGCCTAATCTCCAGGAACTCCCTACTATCTTAAAGATACTGCTTCCTAGAGGGAAAAACAATCTTAGCTTGATAATAGCTAGGCTTCCAGTAATCTATAAATCCTCTTTAGCATATGGAAATCCCTTTAAGAAACTTTCTGTTAACTTTGCTCCTCCTCCCCTGCCCAACTCCACAGTATATAAGCAGTCACTCTAACACTACCCCAGTGCAGCTCTTTCTGCCATTGGGTTCTGTCCCCATGCTTTAATGAAATCATATTTTTGCATCAAAGACATCTTCAAGAATTCTTTCTTGGCCATTGGCTCCAAACCTCACCATCACCCCAAAACCCGATTAAGGCGTATATGGGAAATCTCTGTACCTTCCACTGAGTTTTGCTATGAACCTGTAACAACTCTAAAAAAGAAAGTCATTAAAAAATTTAGCAAATACCCTAATTAAAAAAAAAAAGAATAAAAGGTGCAGTTTTCACTTGGCCAAGTTACTTTCTCTGTGATTCCCAGTTCCTCCTGCAAAATGGAAAGTATGATACTGCCCTGTTTACAGACAATAATGATTTTATGAGAACATTTTTAAACTACAAGGAATTTTACAAGCATTTCATGACAGGGATCAACGGCTGTATTTCTGAAACATTTTATTCTTCCTGTGCTAACTCAAGTGCCCAACAGACGAGTTCCTCTGAGCTTCTCCCACAAAAAAAAAAAAAAACAAAACAAAACCCCCATGAAGGCATTAGCAAGAAATGTAAGATTTATGTGTAATTTCACAGCAGAGGTGGAGGAATTTTACCCCGTATGTTACTTAGCCAAGGATTTAGCAATATTTTCCCCCAAACTTGTTAGGTTGGGCCACTGAATGTGTTTGTCTTCCTTCTGGAAACTTGCTGCTCCCAGGACCTATGTCTGCCCCTCTCCTCCCTTCATATTATGTAAATTACTTCCCTCTTTGAGAATCTTGGGACAAACAGGAAGCTTTTGGGGGCCTTGCTTCTGGCATCTGTTTAACAAATCTGTCTTTTCCTACAAAGGAATTCTCTTGCAAGCTGCAAAGAAAAGAGCATATATTCCAGGTACTATATATTCCCCTAAGAAAATATTTCTATCCTGACATTTATATAAAATCTGTCCCTGTAGGTGGAATGAATGGAAGAAAAATACAAGATGTCTATGGGCTTCTCAAGCCTTGGGGTTCAGCCCCTCCGTGCTAGGATGGCTGAGGTTGTAGATACAGAAAACATTTTCACCTCTTCCTGGAGGGCGTCTCCTCTACCCCAGCCCCCCTTGCAATCTGGAGATTCTGTAGTTCTTGCAGAAGTGGAGAAGAAGTGGATAATCAGTATGGTTTTACTGGTTCCTTATAAGAGCCCAGGGACATACAGGTGCCTGGGAGAACAGGTGTAAAGCCCATTCTGGATTCTCAGTTACTCCAAATCTGGATGCGTGACTCTGTGCTTGTTTCCTTTACCCCACGGTATTGTCCGTGAGGGCTACACTGGGCTGGATCACCTCTCCTCTCAGGCTCCCTGCCCCCAGGAAGGGGAGAAGGAACTGGGAAAGTAGGTAAGCCCAGCCAGCAGGAATACTTATGAATTCCTAGCAAACTAGAGGGACTTCCTGCCTTATTTCTTGGTCTCAGTTTCTGGAAGACCAGGATAGAGTTTGCCTCATTGATATACTCTATTTTGAGATACCTGTCCTTTCCACAATAGAAATAAAGCTGGTTGTTTCTCTCTCTGCAGAGTCCTGGCACTCTTTTGTTTTCTGTTCGGTGCATGAATAGGTAGCCTGCACCACCTGGACATTAGTGGGTAGAATTTAACCAAGGCCTTAAGCTTTTTCTCTGCATCCTCTGGGGGGCACTGGGTTTTCCCGTCCTTGGGAATTCTTCTTGTGGGGAACTTGCCTGGAGCTGGGGCCGCTGAATGATAAGAAGTCACTTTAGTTTCCTGAGTTTGAAGTGGACCGTCCCTGCGCAAACTCCCTTTTTGATTTACTTGTAAACTGAAAGCAGCCAAATCTCTCCCTTTCTTCCTCATTCTAAATTATCTTTACCGATAGTAACATTTTGGCAAATTTCTTATCTAGCTTGCTCTCATCTCTTAGCCATCTGAGCTTCCTCGGAAAACTCTTACTGTAAATTGTTCCTGAAATTCCTCACAGCAATCTGGATTGTCTGACTTTGTCCCAGGGCATCTTGTTTGAATCCATTCTGGCACAGTTTCTCCAGTCCTGGTACCTGGGCTGAGACCTTGTCTCCCCTGTAATTATGTGGTCAGAACAGATATGCCAGCCCTGGCAAATTCCTGTCTTCCTGACTATCCATATTCTCAGGTACTTGTTTGAGGTCGCTGGAGACATTCGTGGCCTTGAAACCTTGAGTAGTTCTGAATGCCAGGCCTTGAAATTTATGTTTCATCCCCAAATCTCTTCCCTGCCACCAGTCCTTAGCACTGGGTGCCTTAAAAACACTCTATTTCCTAGGGGTGCCTGGCCCGCTCAGTCAGTGGAACAAGGGACTCTTGATCTCAGGGTTGTGAGTTCAAGCCCCAGGTTGGGTGAGGAGATTACTTAAAAATTTTTTAAATCTTTAAAGAACATGCTTATATTTTCTAGTAATATGTAGCTTTCACTTGATAGACCCCTGCTGCATAGTCCTAGTTCAGCTGCTGAAGGACAGAAAATCCCCTGATTTAGCCTGTTATTCTCTACCTTTGGCCTCTGATCTTCCTTGAGATGCACCCCCATTTTCTACAAAACATCCATGGACACTGGGTTAACCATCAATTTCTAGCCTGCTACTTCATGGGATTGTTTCTTGGACTTAAGCTTGACCCATTCACCTGATGCTGTATTCATCTGCTTCCCAGTTGAACAGGTATAAACATGAAGCTTCATCATTCCCCCAAGACTAGATTGCCAATCTCATTATAGTTTCCACATTCTCTTGTGGAATTTGGAAGGGTGTGCCAAGAACTGACAATCTCCTTGAACTCTGCATTGAAGAGCTTAGAGTTCAGCTGAAGGGGTAATGTTCCCAGCTCAGTTCTTTGAAAATATCAGGACTCATGAAATAGAGAAGCCAAGAATTCTATGACAGACACAAAAACACTCAGTGCCAGCCTTAGCTTTGTCACTAATTAAATGAGGTAACTAAAAACAAGTCACTTAAACTTTTGGTGCTTCATTTTCCTTATATATCAAAAGGGAAATAATAATAACTAGATTTGTTGTGGGACAAGATTCAATAATGGGAAAGAGCTTTGAAAAATATGAAACTATACCAGGGTAAGGTAATTTTATTATTATATAGCCTAAGATGCTTTGGTCTTCCAATTTCAGTTGAAATTAAACAATTGAACATGAAATATCAATTTCATAAAGGGAATATAGCAGAATGAACAGTAGTAAAAAGATCAATTTAATCTAGACTTCATGTTTTTTATTATATGAAATCATTTTAAAAGAAATGGTATTTTTACTCATAATTTCGGTTTAAGAAAGAAAATATATTGGAACAATCGCAAAGAATTGGGCCATTAATTTTATTAGATTTGACATCATTTAAATATGCTTCTAGTAAAGGTTATGTTTGTTTCATGCTACAGAAATGGTAAACTCAAATGATAACACCGTATAAGCAAAATTAAAAGGGCCTTTATCTTTTTTTTTCTTTAAGTTTACTTATTTATTTTGAGAGAGAGAGAGAGAGCAAGCGAGCAGGTGAGGGGGAGGGGCAGAGAGGGAGAGAGGGAATCTCAAAAAAGCTCTACACTGTCAGCAGGGAATCTGATGACCTCAAACTCATGAACTGAACCATAAGATCATGACTTGAAACACTTAACCAACTGAGACACCCAGGTGCCCCTAAAAGGGTCCTTATATTATGTGTAAAAAGAAAAAAAAAAAGAGGGGGATGTTTCATGAAAAATATTAATATCGTAAATAGATCTTATTTTTTGCCTCTGGATTATCATGTTGCAGCAAGTAATTTTTTTCACTTACAATTCATTATGATCCAAGATTTTAGGTTCAGAGTAAAATTTGTATCATTAGAAATTTTGGCAGAATTTTTAACCTCTTGGCCCTCCTAGTTGTTGTTGTCCATTTGCAAGGTAACATTCAAGGTGATTCACCAACCCCTCTGCTTGCTTAAGAAGATTTGAATTCCATTCACAATCACGAGGGTGAACAATCACAGGACAAAGAAACCCCCAAACAATCTTTTATTTTCAGACAGCCTTCCCATCTTAATGCCTTATATCCCTGAATCAGAACACCTCCTTGGAGCAGACTGGACATATTGTGCTATACTTGGGCTTTTCTATCAGGCAGGTCCGTTTTTCCAAATGGAATTTAAAGTAGTTTCCAAATCTGATGTCAAGAGCGCTAATCTTTTTTGAAAAAAAAAAAAAAAAAAGCACTGATCTTTAGAGTGAGGTGAGTAAAAAATATATATATGTACTTAGTCCCCTCTCTGGGTATTAGTAGGTAGGTATTTGGCATGCTATTGCTAATAAGGTTTTTTCCCTAAGTGTTTACATTTGCAGTTCTCCTTGATTTGTAAACATGTGTTTTCTATCGTCAGGGAGGAAAATCTTTTCTCTACACATTTAGACTCAATACCGGGGGACTTGAATTTTACTGACTAAAGATTAGTTGGAGAAAAGAAATAAATGTATTAATATTTTTACATGTGTGAGTGTTCACAGAAAAGAAATGAAACGCAAAGTAGTTAGACTTGGGAGTTATATACTTTTCTTAACAAAGGAAGGAGGGTTTTGGCTTCCGGGATGCTAAATTGTGGAGAAGTGACCAGGCAATATATGGGAGAACTAGTGGAAGATAAGGGCTATTTTGGGAAGCTTCTTCTATGTACATTTATCTTGGTGCTGGCTCTCCATCTCTTTTGATGAGTGTTCCTCTTTTCTCCTGGTCCAGGTCAGGGGGTAAATTTATGTCGGTCTTTCAGGCAGATAAGGAAAGGGCAGAAGCTCTTCCTGTATTTGTTGATCCTTAATTGCCTTCTACTCAAAATAATCCTTATGCTAACTAAGATTGCTTATTTTCGGGTGGCATACTTGGATCCCTTCACTACCAACATCTGTAGTGAGTCATCATCTTTAGCGTTTGTAGTAGACATGCTACTTGGATGATCCACTGTCATTACCAAACCCCTTCTCCCTTGCCTTCTTCCATATAGGGGTGGTAAAAGCTAAATATTCTTTTTCCAGGTTCCCTTCCAGCTGGAAGTGGCCACATGATATGATTCGAGGCCAATAAAATATACTAGAAACCATCTCTGACTTTCTTAATAAGAGGGACAGAAATGACTTGTCATCCACCCTTTTGTGGCTACCATTAATGTGGCTATACCATCAGGAGCCACAGCAGGCATCTTTGCAACCATGAGATGCTAAGCTTGAGAGAAAGGCTGAGACAATTGTAGAGGCAACCATCCTGACCTATCATCAAACTTCTAGACCAATATCTAGAAGCTTTTCTCCAGAATTGTTATGAGAAAAATATATCTCTCTGTGAGTTGGATTTCTCTATTACTTGAAACTAAATGCATTTCATAACCATGAAACCTCCCCCTGAACAAGACAACAATAGTTTGCTTGCAGTTATACACTTCAGTCCTTTCTCACCATTTCCCCCGGTCGGATTAGCCTTAGTTAAATATTGTACATCAACAAATCAGATGTCTGTTTACTTCTGTTGATTGGATTTTTTCTTATTGGAGTTTATCTCTAGAAATTCTTTCTAAAAGGAGTTATAGACAGTAGCCATTGTGAGCCTCGTATGTTTGGGGAAAAAAAATCTTTATTTTGCTCTCCCACTAAATGAACTGGATATAGAATTTTCGAATTGAGCTAATTTTCTCTCAGGACTTTGAAATGCTTGCCCCACCATTTTCTAGCTTATATCATTAGCAGTGACAAGTGTGGCCAGGGCACTGCTGCCAGAAGGACCATCTATTCTTCTGTCTTCTATGACTGGCCCTTCAGGAGCAGAGTGGAAATTGTTCCCTCTGGGACAGAAAAAATATGGGAGCCCTGAGTCTGACACTAATTTGATTTTCATCCCTTCATAGTTACATGGTTTTTATTTTTTGTTTGTTTTTGTTTTGTTTTCCTTTCTGACAGTCTTTAGACACTTGCTATTTATCCTTTGGGCTCTGAACCATTTGTACGATGTGTCTGCAATGTGTCTGTGTGTGGGTCTTTTTACATCAGAGCTCAGGCAGTGGTGGGCCTTTTGGCTCTGGTAAATTATCTTCTCCTGGACTCCCTCCCTCCCCCTACTTACTTTTCTTTCTTCCTTCTCTCTTCTCCCTCCCTCTCCCCTCTCCTTCAATTTCCTCCCTTCATTTCCTCTGCTCTCTCTTTTAGGAATGCTATGGGAACAGTTGAATGTATTCTGTAGTATCAACTTTTCTGTTGGACTTTCTGCCTCTTTCTTCTCCTGAGCTGCATTCTCAGAGAAACTTCTGAGCTCAGTTGGCCCTGTCCCTAAGTCAGCCTTCCATTACTTCCAGCCTGCCTGGATACTGTATTGCAGGGCTCACGTCTTCATTTCTTTTTTTCTTTTTTAAAATGTTTTTAAACATTTAATGTTTATTTATTTTGAGAGAGAGAGAGACAGCATGAGCAGGGGAGGGGCAGAGAGAGAGAGACACAGAATCTGAAGCAGGCTCCAGGCTCTGAACTGTCAGCACAGAGCCCAACAGAGGGCTCCAACTCACTAGCCGTGAGATCATGACCTGGGCCAAAGTCAGACGCTCAACCGACTGAGCCACCCAGGAGCCCCTTACAGTCTTCGTTTCTGTAATGTCTAGTCATTCCTCACGTAGTTGCTTAGTCTTGTTTTCTCCATTAACTGTTTCCTTTGATGTGGGTTTCCTGTTGAGTTTGATACCTCTATTTCATAGTTTTTCCATAAGTGTTTGGGGATTTTGTTTTTTCTTTATATGAATGTATTAAAAATTCTTATTTCTGTCTTGGTGACTCTAGGTTCTGTTTACAGCATCTTGTCCCTGGTGATTATAGGAGGGGATAGGGCATGAAGTCAGACAGGGTACGTGGGGATGGTTTGGACTCAGGTCATTTGTGTCCTCCTTCCTTTCAGAGATCCTAAGTTACCAGGGCATTGGCCTCCTTCTCCAATTCTAGCATTCTATCTGTGTGCCTTGTATAGGAGCATTTCTATAAAATGCTTTAGAAAATCATATTCATGGTGCAGTTTCATTGAGGGAGGAGTCAGATTGTCTTGCCTTCTCTCTAGTCCTGTTGTTCTTATGGAGGTCTGTAGAGAACCCAGAGTCTACTCTGATTCTTTCTCCAAACCTAGCTCTCATGCCAAGAGACCTTAAAGGCAGATGTTCACTGGGTTTAGAAAGCAGTTATCAGAATGTTACCATATCCATACTTTCCACTGCTATTCTAAATAATTAATGAATATCCTGATGATATTTCAATGCCTTGTAAGCTTTTTGCATTTGTTCACTTTGAGCTTGAAACATCTCTGGACTTCCTCTTATTCCTCCAGTCACTTCCTCATGTGCACATTTTCTTCCAATCTTATTCTCGTCCGTATGATTCCATCTGTTTTCTATTACTGGGGACTCTCTGCTCCACAGATGGCATCCTTGTTTTCTAGCATATGATGGAAATACTCTTTTAAAGACATATTTTCAGTTATCTAAAATAATTCTGGACAGGAAGGTGGGTTGATGCTGTGATTGGTCTTAATTTTCATAGTAATGTTTTCTGGTTGTTACTTACAAATTTGAAAATGAAATTTAAGACAAATATAAAAATCACATAACCACACTATCCAGAGATGATCAGGATTAGTATCTTGATATTTATCTTTTTTGGGTTTTCTTTTGATATTTGTTGAAACAAAAATGGGATAATTGAAAATGGATTTATCTTTATGTAAAACGAGCATCTAATAAATAGCCAGGACCACTATCTAAGGGTTTGCATAATGTTTGTTCCATTCATGTGGCATCCTACATACATTTTATAAGACTAAGGGATCCATTTGATGACAAAGACAGTATGGAAGTAAGTACATGACCAATGGACCCACTGGGCACATCGTATCCTGTACCACCCAGAAAGCTAACAACACAGCTAGAATGCCAGCTCAGAGGCAATATCTTGAAATGATGGAACATCATCCTCCAATATATACCCCCAGTATATACTTTATTTAGTGCTTCACAACCTGGGGCAATTTTGCTCCTCTAGACGTTTGGCAAAGTCTAGAAATACTTTTGGTTGTCACCACTAGGGGGTTGCTGTTAGCGTTTGTGGATAGAGGCCAGGGATACTGCTACACATGTTACATGTGGACATTACACAGGACAGCCCCTACAACAAAGAATTATCCAGCCCCAAATGTCAATAGTACTAAGGTTGAGAAATCTTGCTTTGATTGATGACCTTTATAGGGTGCTATTTACCTGTAGGTTTGGGACCCATTAGGTAGAAGCAGAAGTGCCCTACTTACCATTGCTACCAGCTATCTGCTTGGGGAGGAACTTCTATTTCCACAATTCTCAGTTTTATGAGTTTAGAGATCCTGGCTCCTAAAAAGAGAACTCTACAGTGAAAATATGCAAGACTCCTATTGGTCTAGAAGCTACAGCTGTTGCCTTTAGGCTCCTTGTACCAAGGAACCATTAGGCACAAAAAGGAGTCACTCTCTTGGCAGGAGTAACCGGCCATAATAATGAGAATATAGGGCTGTTTTTACCTTACAGGCAGGGAATAATATATTTGGCACCCAGTTATCCACTTGAGCATCTCTTGGTACCCCCTCCCCCTGTTTTGATGTTGAAAGGGCAAGTGCAGCATTTGGGTCCAAAGAAAAGCATGGTTACCACAGTCTCACACCCCTGGCAAGGAAAGTTTGTGTTATACCAGCAGGAAAGACATGGAGGCCAACAGAAGTGCAGCTAAAGGTACATATAATAGAGAAGAGAGGCATTGAGTGTCAGTTGTGGACTGGAGACCAACTGCAGAGGTGAAGGTTATGTTTTGTTCTACTAATCCTCCTCTTATATGTTCCTTCAGGAAAATAGCCTCCATGGAATCCTAGACCTTATGTGAAGAAACAGATCTGAGCACTGAAAAGGATGGACTTTAGTGGATGCTGTGATATACCCAAATCTCCCTTTAGAACTGAAAAAATGTATTCTCCTGTCTGGGAATGCTGCCAGCAGACAGCCCTTAGATTCCAGACATCTTAGAAATTACACAAGCTGAAGAGTGGCCTCTCCCAAGGCTACACTCTTTGCCCAGGCCATGTTCAAAGACTTGTGCAGACGTATGAAGGCCTCACGCTTTTCTCCCAATTTAATGTAACTCCAAATGGCCATGTCAGTTTAAAACTCCTTATGGGTCTGCTGGAGGTTTTCTTGAGGGGGTCTCACAGCCCAACTTTTCTTTCTGCTTAGTTCTTCTTTCTTCTCTTCCCTTAGATGAGTTTCAATGTCAAGACTACTCCCGAATCTATCGTTTGCATGTCACGTCTATCTCAGACAGCTTCCTGGGGAGCCCTACCTATAACAGATTACAAATTGAAGCAAGGCAGCAGCGGTGGTGATGGAGGCTGCATAGACATTTTGGATGTTTTAAGGAAAGAGAGAGAATTCATTATCATTTGGGTATAAAAGGAGAGGAAGATGGATGACTTAATCATAACTTCCAGGTTTACTTGGACAACTGGGTAGTCAATGGTGCACTCATCAAGATGAGGAATATAGAAATAGGCGCAGAGTTTGAAGGAGAAAATGACCAATTTCTTGTACATTTTCATCATGTGTATAAAGGAAAATGCAGTAACATAATATATATAAAGTTATTAGGCTGAATCATATGAAATTGCCATTCTTATAGGTCAAAAATTGTCAAATGCTGGCAATTTCAAATAGATTAACCTAATTACATACTAGCTTCTATGAGAGAAAGTTTACTATTTTTATTAAAACTTATGTAAGCCATGTAAGATTTTATAAAGGTAATATCTGTCAGATTCAAAAGATAATCTTTGGGATAATGATATATAATTTACATTTAAACTTCCAAAGCAAGAATATAAGTCACATGTTATTGCTTTAAGGAACATTAGAGGATCTTGATGAGATTGGGAACTCTGTTTTATATCACTTTTCTTGTGGAAGTTGAGATATAATTGCCATAAATAGACCCAGGAAAGGTCACAGATAACTTAATTTCTATTTTGAAGCTTTCACAAACATACTATCATCTGTCATAAGAGAAAAAAAAATCGAGACAAATGTGGCACACTATGGCATTTGTTGCCTATCAACGGGTTCATTTCCAGAACACAAAATGTCGACAGTGCCATTTTAGGTGAGGCCAAAACTGAACTCCCAGACAAGCCTCACATCACCTTTATGAGCTGAAAAGTATACTCTTAATATATCATGTTCTATCAAGGTTGTAACGTGCAGTGCTGATGGATACAGACACCCAAATATTAGAGATATAATGGATTCCAAGTGGTGGCTGAAGGTATGGCACTTGAAACAAACTTTGTGCTCACCTGAGAACTTCATTTCCACTCTTTTTGAACAGAGAAGGAATCCATTGGATCTATATTAATCTGATCAAGGAAAGATAAATAATCATAACTAATATCACATCAAACCACCGACCTGGAGAAAGAGAAAACTAGAATGCATACATACAGATAGAAAAACAACAGCAACCCTCTTTTAAAATATAAGGCATAGGTTCCAGGACAGAGGCAGTGACATCATTCCAATAGGTAGGTTAGAGAATGTAAGTGGGAAATGTAGTAAGGACTATCAATACACCTATCAATCTGAATGTGCTGGGTTATTCTGAGGCAAACAAAAAAACCCAAAACAGATAAGAAGACAAACAAAACACCCTGAAAATCTTAGTGACTTGAAACCACTAAGTTTATTTCTGGTTCACATTAAATGTCCATGGTAAGTTGGCTGTGGGCTCTGCTCCCCATTGTGCTGACTCCAAGAGCAGCCAAGCTGGGACAAGAAACCACTACCTGGAACACTGCGAGTTACTCAAAGTGAACAGAGAGTGTGATGAATTGCACACTGGCTTTTAAAGCTTATGTCCAGAGTCATATACATCACCTGTTTACTTTCCACTCACACTTTGTTGTCCAAAGCAGGTCCAAAGCCACAAATAACTTCAAGGGGGATGAGAAAGAACAATACTATAACATACCTGGGAGGGAAAAATGAAAATATTTGGTCAACAGCACTAATGACACACTAAGATTGCTGCTTTTCTAGACTGTAGTTGAGACCAAAGGCTTACCGTGTTGGGAGATAAAGTGCCAGGAGTCTTGGATAGAACAGAACAAGGGGATAGAATAATGGTAGGGGCCTGAGGCCAGAATGCGGTGAACCACATAGGCTTTGAAATGGCAGATGCAGGACAGCCTTTTCTAGAGATGCAAGAGGAATTATTTCTCCCTTACAAGAGCTTAATTCCCAGATTTTGTTATCAGCAGAGAGAAGAAAAGCTACTATAGGGCAGTCAGAGGGTTAAAGGGCAAGTCATGACCTGAAAAGTAACTTCTGGAATCCATTTCTCTGTTAATGTCCTTCAGCAGCTTACAGTGTGTGCCAATTTCCATTTGTCTCCAACACTGTGCTTTCCGCTTCAGATCATGGCTTGAGGGCCACCTTATTAATTAAGACAGAATTTTAAAATAGTAAAAAAAAAAAATTGGGGGGCAAGTTTTAATTACCTACTAAAAGTGCTATTTCTGTATTAATTCCACATTTCCATTGGTTTTTCTAGAGTTTATACATTTGATATGATTTATTAAAACAATTATTCATTCAGCCAATTATCAGCCATGACATTAATTTTTATGGCTTTAATTTATAGGCATAGTAACTGTAACTAAGAAACATGCATGGAAGCATTTGAGTGAGTATAGATAGATTTTGTGTACAGTAGCCTGCACACATCTGTGGATGCCTGAAACTGCAGATAGTCTTGAACCCTGTATATACTGGGTTTTTTTTCCCTATACACACCTGTGATGAAGTTTAATTTATAAATGAGGCACAGTAAGAGATTAACAATAATAGCTAATAATAAAATAGAACAATTATAACAATACACTGTAATAAAAGTTTTCTCAAAGTGGTCTCTTTTTTAGAATGTCTCATTATACTACACTCACCCTTCTTGCGATGACGTGAGATGATAAAATGCCTACGTGATAAGATGAAGTGAGGTGAATGATGTAGGCATTGTGACTTAGCGCTAGTCTACTGTGACCTTCTGACTGTAAGTCAGAAGGAGGATCTTCCGCATGCGGACCGCAGTTGACTGTGGATAACTGAAACCATGGAAAATAAAACCGTGGATAAGGGGAATCGCTGTAGAGTAAATAATTCTGAGCAAATGGCATCATTCTGCAGATTATCAGCTACTTCTCAGAAGAGTTCACAAAAGAGAAGAGTACTTTTTTCTGTCCTTCAGTTCTAGATTTGATTGCAGGAGTGGAATTTATCCAAAAGCAAAACGACATGGTTGTTAAATCTTACACTATTAGACTTAAGTAAATCCGTAAGACAGATTGTTAAAAAATGTGGTTACTGGCTATGTTGACCAAGACCTTGTCACAAAACTATACTGAGAAAGTAAACCATGCGGTTCTTATATTTTAAAATTGTATGGGCCATTTTAATGCCTCCTTCAAAACTTGAACAGAATGTCAACTCGTCCATTTTATCTTGCAGTTACAAAATCAAATAATGAAGCAGATGGACAATAACGCTTTATTTTAAAGTGAGTGAATCCTTTCATCTTCACAGCTAGTATGGAGAATTTTGTTAATAAAAACAGGAAGGGCATGTGTGAGTGAGCAAGTGAGCAACAGAGAGAGAGAGGGAGGGAGGGACAGAGAGAGAGAGAGAGAGAGAGAGAGAGAGAGGTCTTACAGACACTTTGAATTATTCCAGTATCTAGCATAATGCTTTGTACATATAAAATGCTCAGTGATTGCCAAAATGAATTGAGTTAAAGACTGTATACCTAGAATTCTTTAATTCCACCTTGATTGAAAATTAAAACTGAATTAGGAGGTGTAAGTTACAATAATAATGATAGTAATTATTATTATTATTATTATTATTATTATTATTATTTTGGTATCTGTAATACTGGTTATATAAAATGAGTTTTATATGGTTGTATATGTGTCCAATCATGTAGAATTAGAAGTGTTCCTACCTCCTGTATTTTCTGAAAGAATTCATGTGAGATTAGTGTTATTTCTCCCTTAAATGTTAGAAGGAATTCACTAGTGAAGCCATCATGGCCTGGAGTTTCTTTATGGAAAAGACTGTAGTTATGAATTCAAATTTCTTTAACGGATATGTTATTTAGACTCACTATTTCTTCTTGGGTCAGTTCTAAGATGTGTCTTTCTGGGAATTTGTTTGGTTAGTTGGCTGAAACCTGCACCACCAGGTGCCCCATACTGAGTGAATCAGAAAAGCTGCACCTGCTTTGATTTCATGGGGAGGGAAGAATTCAAAAGCTTAAGGAGATTAGAATATTAAAGTGGTTTGTCATTTAAGACCTACTCACCCATGCCGGGAGGGACTGGAGGATATACCCTTCACTTCTGTGAGAAATAAATGTGTGAGGAGAACCCTGGCATCCTGAAAGAGCTCTCATCACTCTTCTCTCTGGGCCAGGCCTTACAGCGCAAGCTGCAGTCACTGATTTGGGGAAACCAAAACGTGTTGGGAATCATTGGATCGTGCGGCAGCTTAGACTTCCGAGCCTCCAAAATTATGAGAAACAAATGGCTTTTGTTTTAGCCGCTCAGTAGGGTACTGTTATAGCAGCTCAAGCTCACGATGACCAGGACTGTAGTTGGTTGAAATGGCAGCTGGAGCTCTAGGAGTGTGCTGTGTGATAGGAGCCGGGTCTTATGCTCTGCGGGACTGGAGGTCCTGGAGTCCTGCTGGCTCCCAGGACTGGAGGAGAGAACTAACACCCTGAAGCTACTTCTCTCCTGCCTTCCAATCTCTTGCTGACCCCTCCTACGTGCCAAATCTAACTTGAAGTCAGAAGAGTCTAGTAATGTAATCCAGGTATCAGTAAACCGTGGCCTGCAGGCCAAATCTAGCCCCTGGCCTGTTTTTGTAAATAAAGATTAGTTGCAAACTTGTTCATTCATTTACATATTTTTGGTAGATGCTTTCATGCGATAAGAGAAGAGTTTGGTAGTTGCAACAGAGGCTATATGGCCTCCGAGCCTAAAATATATGCTCTCTACCCCTTTACAAAAATGTTTGCTGGCCATTGACACAGTTCACGAGGTTTGGTCTCATAGGGCACAGAAGAGGGTGAGAAGGATGGAGAATAAACCTGGAGGGGCAAACAAGGACTATTCAGCATAAAAAGTAATTTCATATTTTGTCAGTATATATTTGAAATAGGTTCTTAAAAGTAGGACTTCTGAGTCAAAGGATAAATGCCTATGTAATTTTTCTAGAGATCACCGTGTTAACCTTCATAGGGGCTATACAATTTTGCATTGTCTTTGGCAACATGCAAAAGGGCCTGTTTCCCCACAGCCTAAACACCAGAATATATCAAACTTTTGAAGTTTTGCCCATCTAACAGGTAAGTAGTATCACAGCATATGGCTATGTTTTACATCTCTGTTACTAATAGTAAAATTGAACATTTTTTTTAAATGTGCAAAGGACACTTTAATTTCTTCTTCTCTGAACTACTATTTGTTAATGAGGGGAATAAGATTTTTTTTCCATTGAAAAAATGTACTTTACAATATATAAAGTGCATTGAATATGTGTGTGTATATATATATATACAGATCAATGAAACTTTTAAGCAAAGTAAATATTCTCAGGTAATCGACTAGATCAAGTTATAAACATTCTTAGCATCTCTGAAGACTTCCTCTTTCCCTCTTGGCCATTACCCCTCCTAAAGACAGTCACTATTCTGTCATAAATTAGCTTGATTTTTAGTTTTCTATAGACAGAATTGTACAGCATATGCTCTTTGTCTGGTTTCTTTCTCTCATCACTCTATCTATATTGTTGGTGAAGCAGTAGTTTGTTTTTTTATTGCAATATGATCATCTCTTTTAGAAATATGTAATTCATTTATTCATTGTAAGTTATAAGTATTCCCTTTTTTTTTTTTTTGCCATTAAGAATAACACTGCTATAAACATTCATGCCCATGTATTTTGGTGCATCTATGCATACATGTCTGTCAGGTATATACCTAGCAGTGAACTTGTGGGTCAGAAGTATAGCTATGTTCAACCTCAGTGAATACTGATGAAAGCTTTCCCAAGGTGATCACGTTAAGTTTTGCCCCCTCAGCAATATCTTAGACAACTACTTGCTCCACATTCTTGCCAGAACTTGGTACTGTCAGAATTTTAAGTTTAGGCCTATAAATCAGATATCCCTCTGTAGCCTCTATACAATTCACCCAAACCACTACAGATGGATTTTAGGTCTACGCATGCTTCGACAATATTTACTGAGAAGGGATTTATGGTCCACACCAAAATAAGTAATGCCTTTCCTTGTAATTCAGTAAATTATCTATCATCTATCTACATTTACAACCATATCTCTATAGTCACTATTTATTTCTAGCTATGTCTGTACATGAACTAGTGTCATTTTTATACTTTTTATTTGCTCCAAATTCCTTATAGTTGCAGAACTGAGGGTCTCAGCTCTTAGAGGACACCACTGGTTCTCTCCATGGGCAGTTCACATCATAGCAGCTTACTTCTTCAAGACCAGCAGAAGAAGAATGTCTCTTTTTTTTCAGTCTGCTAAGACAGGACCGTAAAAGGTAGCATAATCATGGGAGTAACATCCCATTACTTTGACCATAAAGTGTAACTAAATCAAGGGAGTGACATCCACCCCTTTGCCATATTCACTTGATCAGAAGCAAGTCACTGGTTCTACCTGCACTCAAAGGGAGGGAATTACTCAAGGGCATGATTCACTGGAGTATGTCCACCACAGTGCAAGTGTCCTAATATATATACAACATGCTTGAAGTCAGTAGGGGATGAGCAGCCAAGAGTGTTGCTCAAACTGCAAAAAATTTTTTAATTTTTTTTTTTTTTAAGAATTGTCCTCTGGACACCAACAGATCCTTAAAAAAATTCTTTTAAGTTTAATTTTGAGAGAGAGAGAGAGAATGACAGAGTGTGAGTGGGGGAGGGTAGAGAGGGAGGGAGACACAGAATCTGAGGCTCCAGGCTCTGAGCTGTCAGCACAGAGCCTGACATGGGGCTCAAACTCACGAACTGTGAGATCATGACCTGAGCCAAAGTCGGGCACTTAACTGACAGAGCCACCCAGGCATCCCTTATTTATTTATTTATTTATTTATTTATTTATTTATTTATTTAGAGAGAGACAGAGACAGCATGAGTGAGGGAAGGGCATAGAGAGAGGGAGACAGAGAATCCCAAGCAGGCTCCATGTTGCCAGCACAGAGCCCGACACAGGGCTTGAGTTCATGAAACTGTGAGATCACAACCTGAGCTGAAACCAAGAGCCAGATGCTTAACCAACTGAGCCACCCAGATGCCCCTCAAACTGTAGAATTAATATAAATTAAGAATGGATGATCAGGAGCCTGAAGACAATCCACTTAGTTAAAAGTTACAAATTCACATCCATTTTCTATACCTGAGCCAGTTTCTGACCCTAAACTTATCAACTGAAGAAGGAGGAAGCCTGTAACACAATGACAAGTCATTCCTCCACAGGAATTATAGCCACTCACTTGTATAACAAAATTCTGGGGAAAAGGAAACACACAAATGGTTTGAGAAATGTTAGATGTCAGTTCTGAGTTGACATTGATAACTAGAGACATAGAGCATCATCATTAATCCTACATTAAACTGAAGGCATATGGAGGCCAGATAATTAATAGGGTTCTAGCAAAGGTCCAGTTCATAGTAGTTGGTTCACTGAGTTCACTGACTCACAAAGTGATTGTTTACTTGGTCCCCGGATATATAATTGGAATGGAGACACTTGGTTGTTAATCGTTCATTAGATTGCAGAATAAGAGTTATTCTACTGGGAAGGCCAAGAGGAAATTTCTAAATATCATCCCCCCACCCCATACATATACCTGTGAAATATAGTAAGTGAAAAGAACAATATTGCATCCCAGTGGGAATAGCGTAAGACCTAAAGAGTGCAGAGGCCATAGTCCCACCATATCTCAATTTAATTCACTATTTTGGACCCCTGAGAGCCCCAGATGGATCCTGGAGGATGATAGTAGACTACTACAAACTCAACTGGGCAGTAGCACTAATTGCAGTTGCTTTTCTAAGACGGATGCCTTTGTTAGAGCAGATTATCATAGCTACAGGTACATGGCAGGCAGTCAGTAATTTGGCTAATTTATCTTTTTTTTTTTTCTTAGTCAGAAAGGAGGATCAGAAACAGTTTATATTCATATGGGATAAACACTTATGATTTTGGCCCATTATTAGGTTAATTTTCATACCCTTCGTATGGTTGGATATTGTCTGGAGGCACCTGGACAGTTCATATATCTATATAACATCAGTTTGGTCATTATATTGATGACATCATATTAATTGGACCAGATGAGCACAAAGTGGCAAGATAAGTACACTGGAAACCTAGGTGAGACACGTGCTCCAGAGAGTCGGAGATAAGCACTATGGAGGTTCAAGGACCCGTAACATCAGCTAAATTGTTAGAGGTTCATTGGTTTGAGGCATCCTAAGACAGCCCCTCCAAAAAGCATAAATTATTGTGTCTTCACATTTTTCATCACTAGAAGAAACACAGTGCTTGGTGGCTTTTTGGGGACTCCTAAATCAATATGTTCTACAGTTGGGAATATTGCTCTGCCAGCTTTGAGGGGAACCCACATCAGGTAAAGTCTGTCCAGTAGGTCCATATGCAGCAGACCTGCGGTACAGGAGCACCTGTGCTAGGGTAGCCGTGAAGTTAATGATGAAAGGAGAATCATGGTTCATAAACTTGCGGTTTCACAAGTCCACAGATATAAGGAACCATACTCCCGGAACTGTACTTAGGCAATTACACTCAAGGAGACTCATCCACATTTGAACATGATTTAGATGAGGTGATACTAGACATTGATCTGGTGCTACAATAGGTTGAGTTCTACAGGGGCCCTGAGAAATTGTGAGTATATGTTTCATGTGGAAGAGATGAGAATCGATAGGGGCCACAGGGAATACAGTGGCATAGTGGCAGACTGTAAAAGGGCTTTTGTCACTCTACCTTCTGGTATTCTTTCCCTTGTGTAATTCCTTTCCCTTGAATGTTGGACTTAATTCCTCACTTCCAGAGAATAGGATATAGCAAAAATGATGCATGTCACTTCCAAGATCACATTATAAAGACCATGACTTCTATCTTGCTTGTACTTTGTCTGGCTCTTATTGATGCTTGCTCGCTCTGATAAGCAAGTTGCCATCTCTTGCAATGTCTTATACAGAAGCTTATGTGAAGAGGAACCAAAATCAGCCTTCAACAAATGGCCAGCAAGGATGAAGATTTTAGTGGTGCCAATACTCATGTGAGTCAACTTGGAGACCAGTCTTTCCCCAGATGATCCTAGGATGACTGCAAAACAGACAAGTCCTTTATGGTAGCCTGTGAGACATCCTGAAACAGGGGACATCAATAAAAAATGCCAAGATTCCTGACTAACAGGAATTATGAAATAATAATTGCTGTCTTAATCCAGTAAATTTTGGAGTAATTTGTTATAAAACAATAAATAGCGAATGCAATAGCATATCATTATACAGCTGGAGAGTCATCTTTCCAAGATCCTCCTTCATTTTATAGGAGAGAAAAATGAATCATACTGATCACTGATAACATATGTTCTTTTAACATGTTTTTAAGATAAACATGCTTTTGATCACATTGATATTTGTATTATTTTTCTTTAAAATAGCACCAAATCTTTCAAGGTGTTTAAATAAATGAGTTAGTGAATTTCAGGATCATAAAGCTGGAAGGGAATTTAGAAATCAGCTCGTAGTATCCACTCATTTTACAAAAGAGGAAACTAAAAATCTACTTTAGAAGATTCCCTTCTGTAATTGCCTTCTACAGTGGTTTATGAGCTATATATGAGAAAACTAGGCTCATAACTTTAACTCACCTTATTTTTGAAACCCCAAACAGTACAATCCAATTTAACCAACTACTTTATTCACTAGTCTTGACTTTTGGCAATCTCTAAAAAATCAAATCCCCCTCAAAGGATGAAGATTTGCCACTATTGAAGATAGTCAAAGAAATTAGCTTCAGGCTCTGAAAGCAATTTCAAGAGGAGCTCTAAAACTGTTTTAAGCAATGGCAGTACCACTGGAATAAGTGTATACCCTGTCAGGGCAGCTGCTATGAATGGGATACAGTAATTTGGATCTGTAATTTCTGCTTTGTTTCCTGAAGAGTAGAAACATATATTAAGTGTGTGGAAAATAGTAGCCATCCATCCCACAACAGCTACAACAACCAAGATTTGAATAAAAGATTTCAAATTGTGCTTCAATCTTTCATTCAACAGTCTATACCTATGATCCTGAATGTGACCTCTTTGCATTTTGTAGTTATCAGCTATTTGGGTTTATGATATCCTTTTTTTTAAAAAAAATGTATTTATTTATATTGAGAGAAGGAGAGAGAGAGAAGGAGAATCCTAAGCAGGCTCCATGTTGTCAGAGCAGAGCCCAACACAGGGCTTGAACTCGCAAACCATGAGATCATGACCCAAGCCACAGTCAGACGCTTAACCAACTGAACCACCCAGGAGCCCCTGGATTTATGCTATATTACCATGAGTTCTGTCATTAACTATTGATTTAACATGTTCTTCAATCTTATTTCTAATAGCAGGACTCGATTTATAATGACGTAGACTCTCATCTCTCAGTTCCAATGCTTTCATCCTTCCATTCAGCTCAGGCTTTCTCCATATTCACGCATCTTAACTGATACTTAAAAGGTAACCGTTAGAGTTTCATGACATAGTTCCTGAACTATAAATACGTTTTTATGTTGTTTGCTCACTTTATTTAGTTGTTTGTGGCCACCTGGAACACTAATGTGGAGAAAGATTCCGTGGCTTCATCTGGTCTCAATGGGAAAGAATTCTATATTTTGTTAAGCCTGCCATGATCAAAGAGACAAAGTAACCACATATATATTGATGACCCTTCTTTGGATTACTGCTTTGATTCTTACTGAAAAGAGAATATCTCTAGAGTAGATAAGGCTTTAATAGATTGTTAGCCAATTTTCCCTTAGAAGGAATAAAAGGTTTCCATTGTGTGGAATTAGACAGCGCATACAGCCAGTAAGTATTGGGAATACAGGATGTCACTATGAGGGAAAATGAAACAGAATTGGTGCAAAGACTTCCAGACTTCAGTATTTTACCCTGGTTCAGTTTTAATTGCTTTTAAGTGTTTCTTCAATTTTGTATAATTGCCTCTTTTCACCATTCAGAAATATTGCAGAAACCTGAAATATTCATATTATCACTTATGTTTCCAGGACATTGATTTAATCTCAGCCCCATTGTTTTAAGACTGGTTGATTTCCCAAGCTATCATTTGCCTGCAGGGAGGGCAGAATTTATCATGGTCATAGCACATACTGGATAAAATCTTGGTGGAAGTATTTTGCAGTATTCCTGGATATTGAATCAAGAAGCGTTCTTGTCATTTTCTATCCGACTCACATCTATGGTCAGTGCCCAGTGTTAGATGCCCAGTCAATGCCCAGTGTTTGGATGCCACTTTCCTGTCACCTGTGTCTGGGATTCAGAGACTGTGAATCTGTCCAGTCAAAATGGGTTTTTTTTGCCTGAAATAATAACCAGGTTCAAGAAGGTAAGCAATCAGAAAAGTTTGAGATCAGCTTCCACGGGTACACATTGACCCTAAAAACCTGAATCAGTTCACAATCCTTGAGTTGTACCTGCTATATAACCCCCATAGCTTCTCCCACCCTGTTTCTCTTTCTGGCCTCCTCCACTGGTCTTTCTTTCCCCAAATCTCCTATTGATGTTTGTTTTCTTTTTCTTATTTTCTACCTCACTTTGCTGTAGTCATTCAGAACTAAATAGAATGCCAACCTCTGAACCAATCTATAGTACATGGCTGTGACCTGAATCCCATTTTCTCAGTTACCAATAAATTGCAATTCATTCTTCACAGCTTTGTGACATAACCTCTGACTGGTTCACACTAAATCTTTACTGTATCTCAGAAATCTAACCTGATCTAGACTCTAGTTCACTTCTATGGTAACTCAATATGTCTTTGTAGGAGGAGAGCTATCCTAGTTAGCATTACCTAATATTTTCTTTTTCTCTTTTAGGTTTATTTATTTGAGAGAGAGAGATAGAAAGAACATGAGTGTATGGGGGGGGGGGAGGGGCAGAGAGAGAGGGAGAGAGAGAGAATCCCAAGCAGATTCTCAGCTGTCAGCACAGAGCCCAACATGGGGGTTAATCCCATAACCTTGGGATCATGACCTGAGCCAAAAGCAAGAGTTCACTGCTTAACTGATTGAGCCAACCAGGTACCCTGTTACCTAATATTTTGTTAAAGTTTGAGACAATACTAAAAAATTTGGGAGAAGGGCACCTGGGTGGCTCAGTCAGTTAAGTGTCTGACTTCAGCTCAGGTAATGATCTCACAGTTTGTGAGTTTCAGCCCCACACCGGGCTCTGTGCTGACAGCTCAGAGCCCAGAGCCTGCTTCAGATTCTGTGTCTCCCTCTATCTCTCTTTGCCCCTCACCTGCTTGCACACTGCCTGTCTCTCTCACTCTCTCAAAAATAAATAAACATTAAAATAAATAAAATTTAAAAATTCAGGATGAATGACATTAATTACGGAAAAAGACAAAAAAAATCTCCAATTTCTGTCATTCCAGTTTGAAGAAACATGATACTTTGTTACAGAATGGCTGAACTTCACTTTTTCTTTAATTTTATTAAGAAAAAAGTTGAGGGGCACCTGGGTGGCTCAGTCTGTTGAGGTACCAATTCTTGATTTTGGCTCAGGTCATGATCCCAGGGTCATGGATTCGAGCCACATGTCAGGCTCTGTGCTGAGCATGGAGCCTGCTTGAGATATTCATTCTCTCTCTCTCTCTCTCTCTCTCTCTCTGCCCCTTTCCTCCAGGTGCACACACACACATACTCTCTCTCTCTAAAATTAAAAAAAAAAAAAGAAAAAAAGAAAAAGTTGAAAAACACCAAGTATGCATATTTTTTCAAGTCAAGACTTTGCTTGAAAGACTTTGCATCCCACTATAGACTTATTTTACAATTAGTCTTAATTTGGCTATCTTTGATAAAAATGATGGTGATTTCAGAGAGGAAAATTATGTTTCAAAAACATATCCTTGTGGATGGTAGATTCTAGTTTTGATTACTTGTCTTTGAATGTTTGTTGTTTGGCTATAAATTAGGCTGGATCCTGAGTTCTTCTGGTTTCCTCAAATATCTGGCTATTAATCTCCAAATTAAGTTTCCCAATTTTCTCTTATTCTCTTGACTTGAAATCATTGAGAACTAAAACTGCCCTTTTACCTAAAGCTCTGCAAACTGAAGCTAGACAACTTGATGTAAACTTCAGAGAAATCGTGACGACAGCTCATGTATAGACAATCCCCATGCCTGTTGCTCTGTGGGCCACTCAAAGAGATCACAAGAGACATTAGAACTAGAAATCAGAAAAATCTATCAGTCTGTCACCGCTTGTCCCCACTCCATCTGAGGATGCTTCGAGGCTGACATCTAAAAATCCTCTCACTGACAGCCCTAGGGACTCAGATACTAGGTTTGTGATTTGCTCTAGCCATTAGCCTGTGTTTTTCTTTTGTATCCATAGAAATGCCTATGGTTACTTCTAAGACCCCAATGCCAACACAAGAGGCACTGAGGAATATTTCATAAGTCAAGTCAAATGGTTTCCTTCTACAATTGCCCCTTGTTGACCCCATTTGGCAAGAAGCAGTCAGAGGAGAGATGATATCCCCGTGTCTCTGATCTCACAAAATTGTGGAATGAACCTGTGACAGTGGGGAATTGTTACAGGGAAAGAAACTTAGCATGTCTGACTCCATACTGCTCCTATTGCCCTTGCTGCTGTGACCCATAGATTAGAAACTTCTACTTAGCCCTGCACATAGGCATGGTACAGCTAAGATTTGCAAAAAACTGTTCTTTACCTGAAACCTACCTTATCCAAGGAGCTAAGGAAACATGTGAAGAAATGACCGTGCTATGTTTCAGATTTACAGGAATGGCATGACCACATTCCTGCATGCAAACACCAACTGTCTGAGGACAAAGAAGTTATCCAACCTCCCTGGGATGTCTATAGACATCAGCCACCTTTTGACTCTAGCCCCTTCTTGGCTTCCCTCTTTTGCTAACATAAAAGAAGCTTGAATTTCCTGCCAAAGGGAGATGGTTCTTTGGGACGGTAGTCCTCAATGTCCTCGGTTTGCTGGCTTCCCCCAAAAAGTAGCTTTTCTTTACTCCAACATCTTGCCTCTCAACTTAGTGACCAATCATGTGACAAGAAGAATAAGCTTAGCCTCAGTTATAATTACCCAAGGAAATGAAAACATGCCAACATAAAGACTTGTATGTGAATATTCATAGTAGCTATTTCAATAGCCAAAATCTGATGAACAACCCAAATGTTCATCAATTCTGGAGTGAATTAAACCAACAGTGATATGTCTATATGATAGAATTCTACTCCTCAATCAAAAGGAATGAACTACTGGTATGTGAACTATATATTAATCTCAAAAGCATTATAAGTGAAAGAAAACAGTCATAAAAGACTACATACCCTATGATTCCATTCATATGAAATCCTAGAAAAGCCAAACGTATAGTGACAGAAAATATAACAGTGATTGCTTGTGGGTAGAGGAAGTTGAAAATGGCCTCAAGGGACCTTTTTGAGGTAATAAAAATGTTTTATTTCATGATTGTGGTGGTGGTTTACTATTATATAGTTTGTCAAAAAATCACTGAACTGTACATTTAAAATTGGTGATCTTTATTGCATATAAATGATACATCAGTAAAACTGACCAAACAAAACAAAACAAAACAAAAACCTTTCACATAATAAAGGAATTATAGGATGCTATCATGAGCATGAAACAGGGGACCTAACCTGAGTTTAAGGAGTGGCCTCCCTAAGGATATTTAGGTGGAGACTAAAGGACAAATAAAAACTTGCTAGGGGCACCTGGGTGGCTCGGTTGGTTGAGCATTGGGCTCTGATCTCATGATCTCACGGTTTGTGAGTTTGAGCCCCAAGTTGGGCTCTGTGCTGTCAGCCCAGAGCCTGTTTGGGATTCTCTCTCTCCCTCTCTCTCTGCCCCTCCAACACACACACAAACACACACACACACACACACACACACACACACACACACTCTCTCTCTCTCTCTCTCTCTCTCAAAATAAATAAACATTTAAAAAATAATAAAAAAAATAAAGAGATAATAAATTTAAATGAGGTCATATGGATAGGTCCTCATCCATGTGACTGTACTTGGAGATAGCATGCTTAAAGAGGTGATTAAGTTCGACAAAGGACAGTAAGGTGAAGCCCTTATCCAACATGAGTTATGTTCTTATAAGAGGAGAGACATCAGAGATATCTGAACAGAGAGATGGCCATGTGAAGACACAGCAAGGAGGCCATCTGCAAGCCAAGGAGAGAGGCCTTGGGAGAAACCAAACCTACCAACACCTTTATCTTGCACTTCTAGCCTCCAGAACTATGAGACAATAAATTTCTATTGTTTAAACCACCCAGTCTATGGTATTTTGTCATGGGGGCCCTAGCACACTAGTATAGAGAATATGAATTTCAGAGATCAATATGAAGGGATTCAGGAGGGAGGAGAAATGTGGGAGTTGGAATCAAGAGAAACATAGATAAAAGAAGTGAAACAGACATGACTTTATAATATCTTTATTATTCTTTTATATTGTCAAGAATATCAAGGTATAATTTGTGTTAAATAAAATTCAATATATTTAAGTGCATGATTTAGGTATAGTGGGGGAATAAATGTATTAAGCCATGTAACCGGCACCACACACAAAGTGAGAAAAAGAACTTTGATATAGTTCAAATTATGTTGGATGATTAATAGTCTTTTCTTGAGTTAAGATATAATAACAGTTATTAATCTCAGAGATAAGACAATTGCTATACTGAATAGGTAGGAGGTATTTAAGTGGGGAGGGTAAAGAGTGGACTACCATTTTTGTAAAGTCTACTCTCTACCAGTTATTATGTGTTTGACATCATCTTTGCCATAACACTTTGAGGAAGTCAACTCATCCAAAAACAGGCAGTGCACCAGAAGATTCTTACAAAAGTGACTTAGAGATAGCCTTGACCCTAAGTCTGTCTGAATCTTTGCACTGTACCACAGCCCAAATGAGTCCTGCTCAGTGCCCATGAAAGAGTAGGAAATAAACAAACAAAAAACTCTACCATTTGAGAGTAAGAGAAGACTATCAAGTTGGTAAAGCACTAGAAATGGGTTTACCGAAGAGGGCTGTAGAGTTTCTATCCTTGAGAATCTTTGAAAAACATAACTGATAATTCTGTCTGATGAATTTGGGAATTAGAAACTGAGAAATGAGATTTGCCATTCATCAATTTCCATCATTTAATATTCATTCACTAAACAGAAATTGAGTATCTGCTATTTGTTAGGCACTAGTGAAATAAAGGTGAGTAACATGTCATCGACTGGAAAGAACTCAGTTTTGATGGGAGGAGAACATGTTAACATGTTAACATCCAGAGCACTGTGTGACAGGTGCCATGAGGGAGGTGCTTTGAGGCAGGTTGGAGGAACGTTTGCCAAGACCACAGGTGAGAGAGCAAAGGAGTCAAGAAGTAAAATACAAATAGTTGGTTTTGTGCAGCATTTCTCCATATGCATGGACAAGCGATAAAATATCAATTGTGTAATTTTGGTTCAGCACTCTTATTTTTACATTTAAAGCTGTCCTGCAGTATATAAACATGAACAGTAAAATTTGTTTTAATCATTTACGATTTTAGCTTTTCTTTATTTAGGACATTAAATAGGGGTGCCTGGCTAGCTCAGTCAGTGGAGTGTGCTACTTTTGATCTTGGGATTGTGAGTTCTAGCCCTGTATTGGATGTAGAGCTTACTTAAAAACAAAATCTTAAAAAAAAAAAAAGAACATTAAATAGCAAATAAAAACACCTTGACAACTTGAAAAGACACAGCACAGAATAAAGAAAAAAATTACATTTCATTACATTTAATGGCACTATTTTCCCTGCTTTTTGAATTTTTTTTAACGTTTATTCATTTTTTGAGAGACAGAGAGCGTGAGTAGGGGAGGGGCAGAGAGAGAGGGAGACAAAGAATCTGAAGCAAGCTCCAAGCTCTGAACTGAGAGCACAGAGCCCCTCGTAGGGCTTGAATCCACAAAACCGTGAGATCGTGACCTGAGCTGAAATGGGAAGCTTAACTGACTGAGCCACATAGGTGCCCCTTTTCCCTGCTTTTTGAATGTTTTTAAACGTTTATTTATTTTTGAGAGAGAGAGTGTGCGTGAGCAGGGGAGGAGCAGAGAGAGAGGGAGACACAGAATCTGAAGCAGGGTGCGGGCTCTGAGCTGTCAGCACAGACACAATGCAGGGCTTGAACCCATGAACCAAGAGATCATGTCCTGAGCTGAAGTCAGACACTAAACCAGCTGAGCCACCCAGGCACCCCTTTCCCTGCTTTTTAAGTAAGGGATTTTATATTTTCTTTTTGTAATAGATCCCACAAATACCGTGATATTTCATTAGCATACAGCAGGGGTTGGCAAATTTTTTCTTAAAGAGACAAATAGTAAATATTTTAGGCTTTTAAGGCTATATAGTCTTTGTCTCAACTACTCAACTCTGCCCTTGTAGCCCAAAGCAGCCATAGACAATATGTATATGAATGGGTGTAGCTGTGTTTCAATAAAACTTTATTTACAAATTGGCCAGGCCATCAGTCACAGTTTGCCAGCTTTTGGCCTATATCTATGTTCTCAAGCTTGCCCCATATTAGAATTGACTGGAGAAGTTTTACATCAGTATTTGGGACCTGCTTCCTGAGTTCCTGATTTAATCATTGTTGGGTGGAACCCAAGTATTTGTTAAAAGGTTTCACTGTAATTTTCATGTGATGCCAGAATATGATGCCTTGCCTTTCAACCATTACCAATATTGGACATTTCTGAAGAAGAAAGGTCTGGATGGTTCTTTTTTTTTTTTTAATTTTTATGTGTTTTTAATACCCCTATCTGCCCTCTCAGAAAAGATTTATGACAGCATGTTTTGTTTAGACTCTCAGTGGCCTAAAGGCTCTGGCTGCTAACAAGATAATTTGGGAATAAACCTAGATGGATATAATTCAATCATGACCTGTAACTAACTGTGCCTTAATTGTGAGGTAATTGGAATTCATTTTTTAAGAAATATAGTATAGGAAACAAAGTGTCGTTAGTCACCTGGTCAAACTTTTAGAAAAATGGAATTGATAGCTACTATCTAAGTTCTACAAACACGCTACAAGGCGGAAAAAGGACAAATTATTTTCATTTTGGAGTCTGTTGTCTTTCAAATGTGATTCTAATGCACCACTTTTGATTATTGTTGATCTTAACTCTGAAAAGAGCTATGTAATCCAAAAATTACATAGCATCAAAATATGTTACACCATAAATAAAATTGTTTCTGGTGTAACTCCAGAAACATATTTGTGCATGTACCTATGCCCTGATATATTTAGGTCTAAATTAAAGATATATTAAATAAACCTGATGAAAAAGGGAATAGCCATGTCAGTAACAACTCATTGTTATGGTTCTCCATAACTTAATTTTCCAGAGAGCAGAAGCTGACCCCTTGAAGGACCATCAGTTTTTAATCAATTTTAAGATAATTCTTTGAATTGTCTTATACAATTTTCTGCTCTCTAGAAGTGAATATTTTTGATGACTCAGGACAATCATTATGGGTTTGAGTTATCATATTGGATTAGGACACACTGACATCTTTTGAGACCTTATGAAAATGAGTAAGAGCAAGGATTCTGGGGCAACATCACCAGTTTTGAAACTTAGCCCTCCCACTTACCCACCATATTACCTACACTACAGATCTTCCTCTGGGGTTATGTTCTGATAACCTCGTGGTAAATTGAAAATATCATAAGTCAAAGTACAATTAAAACACTTAGCCTAAAGAACATCATAGCTTAATCTAGCCTACCTTAAATGTTCTCAGAACACTTTTAGCCTACAGTTGGGCAAAATTATCCAAGACAAAGCCTTTTTGATAATGTAGTGCTGAATATCACATGTAATTTACTGAATGCTGTACTGAAAGCGGAAAACAGACTAGTTGCATAGGTACATATGGTTGTAAGTATGTCGGCTATTTACCCTATGAACTGCAGCTCAAGGCTACTGCCCATCACGAGAGAGGATCATGCTGCTTATTGCTCGCCCAAGAAAAGATCCAAATCAAAATATGAAGGAGTTTCTACTGAATGCATATAGCCTTTATACTCCTATGAAGTCATAAAATTATAAGTCGAACCATCATAAATCAGAGACCATCTGTAGTTACTTACACACTAGCACCTCAACCACAAAGAATAATTACAGCACTACTTCACCAAGTTGTTGTGAGGAAGAAATGAGTTCCCACGTTTGAAGGGCTTACAAGAGTAGCTGACATGTAGGAAGCACCCAATAAATGCAAGTTTGTGTTATCTTTCTTAAGGTTGTTTTTTTTTTTTTAAATAAGCCCACACTCTTCCTTTAGGTTTTGATTTTGCATTTGTTTTAGAGAAATTTATTTTTGCTCTTATACTTTGGGGATATTGAGGGCATCTCTAGAATATCAAGAGGGCATGGCAATTGGCCAAACATTTAGAACATGACAGGGAGAAGAGGAAAAAATAGCATCTACATCGTCTAGCACTGGACCCACCACTAACTAGTAAGGGATAAGTGCTCAGGCAATAGACAGGGCTGACAAGAGAGATTCAGCCAGAGTGACAAACATAGGGTCGAGATTTGATCACCTCTCAATTCTTCATCTGTGGCCTGTATTATAGGAAGCAAAAGATTTCAAGTGAAGGATCAAGACATCCTAACATGAGGAGGCCTTGACTTTGGGGACATGGACTAGGAACACTTAGTAGTTCAGCATTCAGGAAGTTGGCATTGGAAGTGGTCTTCACAGGGCAAAAGCCCTAGCAACTAAACAGGGATCCGTGGACTGTGTGTAACCCTAGGAGGGCAGGACCCCCATCCAGGAAGGATTTAGAGATCAGGTATCAACATAACACCCTGAAACCAAGGACCTAGACTGAAGCTCAGGTGGAAAAATTAGGAGAATTGGGGGGCTCAGGAGGAGAGGATTCCCAGTTATTAGAACAGAGACAGTGCTCTATCTCTCTCTCTCTTAAAAATAAATATTAAAAAAAAAAACAAAAACAAAAAAACAGAGACAAAACTTCAGGGTCAGTTCCACAACAAAGATAACTCAATGATGAGCCTCAGAAAGTGGTTCTTCAAGAGTTTAAGGTTCTGTTGACCTTGAGAACTGGGAGTGAAGGTGAGTCTGTAAGGAAAGACCAGCTGGCCCCAGGGTTTTGTGTGGTGGGGAATAGAGCATGGGAAGGGGAAGAAAGATGCTAGGGTTTGGAGGCTATTCAGACCTAACAGACTTTCTTGTTGCTGTCAGTGAATTTACCTCTGGCAGCATTTGACATCCCTGCCCCCACTAATCTACCAAGCCACTTAGAACGTATTATCAGCTAAAATACCACGCATTTATTCTGATTGTATATGAAGTAACAGAGACAACGAGCTCTCAGAGTAGAGCCTGGAATGGTCCTCTTATGAATACGTAAATACACTTTAACATCTAGACTTTGGTTGCTCTGAAATCTTTTCAGTTTTCTTCAGCATTATGTTATATGTTGAGATAACCAGTTAAGTGTCATCAAAATAAATGAGATGTTGACATTATTTGAACTGATGTATTGCTTTCTATTCAACGGTCTCAGAAACACCACTCTGCCTCTCTTCATTCCCCTTTGCAATGGTAGCATTCTATCTTTGTCTAAAGCAATCCAAGGGTTTGGTCTTGAGGTCTCTGCTGACTGGTTCCCCCTGAAGAGTCCCCTGTATTGTTGTGGATCATCTATCTCAGTATCCAGCTCTGCCATGGAGTTTCTCTTCTGTGATACTAATGACTGTCTGAAACCTGTGTTGTGGTATATCCGGTAAGCTTATGAAGCCACAGTGGTAGATTAAATATGTTCACAGATGCTTTGCTGCTTCTACAACTCTTAAATCCGTGCTCGTCTTAGAGATTTATTTGAGCAATGGATGTTGTAGAAGTGACCTTTAAAAATTCCGGAGGTGTGGCTGTAAGAAGCGTTGCATTCACTGTTAGTGTGCTCAGCTGGCATGTAAAAGCTCTGACCCCCTGAGGCCACTTTGCTGGAGAAACTTCATGGGAAGGCCATGAAGACTGCATGAAGAGAGGGTCACACACGGCTGGCTGCTCCAGCCCTCAGCCACGTGCATATCCCCACAGAGATCCTGCCCAATTTGCAGATCTGTGATCAGAGTAATATGGTTGTGACTTCATGGCTTAAGTTTTGCAGGTGCCTGTTGCACAGCAATAGATTATCGGAACTACCCTCTTCACTGGCCCCAGAGATTCATGGAATAAGAAAGCCCCTTGCCTTTTGTTAACTCATCACTTTAATCTCATAAAGGCTACTACACCAGATGCAAGCAAATGCAAATTTCTTTACTGAAAGACTAGAGCAATTTCAGGAAAGAAGTATACTATAGATGGCAGAAGATTATACTTGAGTACTCAAAGGGAAGACACCTAAGAATTATATCCTTTAAAAGGGTTCCCCTCATGGGTTTCTCCACACCTCATTTAGCTCCCGAGGCCCCAGGGAAATCCCCTCCTCCAAACATCTCTAGTTGCCTTTCATCTGCCTGGATTCCTACCCACCTCCACCGAACACTCCACTTCTCCCTGAATCTATCCCCCTCCTCCTCTAAAATAACCAGCCTACATCTGATGCTTGAAACGTAGCAGCCACCCCAGGGTTTTGCAAGATAATCAGCGAAGCAGGTGTATACCCAAGTCTCACAGGACAGGTGAGGGAGAAATGGCTCTGATCCTTTGGTAATGCTGAAGCAGGAGCCTCTTTGTTGCATTTCCCCCCAATGTTTGTAGCAGTATATGCTGCAGGTGAGCTGAACCCCATAATTAGAGAACATTTAAGTGAAATGCATAGTCATTAATTTGGGGAGAATAGAGCATTCTAAACCAAGAATCACAAATTGTAGCGTTCGGACACCAAGCAGATAATATGAATGAGTGAAGTGGACCTGATACAATTAAGGTTCAAAAATGGAGATTATAGGGGCGCCTGGCTGGCTCGATCAGAGAATGTGACTCCTGATCTTGGGGTTGTGAATTCAAGCCCCACATTCGGTGTAGAGATTACTTAAAAAAAATAAAATAAAAGCTTAAAAAAATGGAGATTAGAACAAGATAGAATGAGCTCTCATTCCTTTGCAAAGGGCATAAAAATTGCTGTTCTGCAGGAACATAGTGTTGTCATGTCTCCTCTCTCTTCAGAGATGTGAACTTACATGTGAAATGTTCAATTTTTAAAACGCTGAGGAGGCCAAACAAAACACATGTCCATCCACTGAATTTGGGGCATCGGCTGAAAATAATTTTGAGAAAATAATTTTCTTAATTATCAAGACACTTGTCCCCTCACCTTTGCCTGATCCCCGTAATTGTGTGAGTAACACTTAGAGCACTGCTATGCCTCAGCGTTCTTCCTGAATAACTGATTACATTAGTCTTTAATACGCACTCTTCTTTTTTTCTCTGAGTGACTCCCAGATCCGATTAATTCCTAAACTTTAGCCATCTCTCTCTAGTGTGGGGAGTGAAGTGTTTGCCAATTGTTTTCTCGACCGCAGTTTTAAAGGCTTAGTGAAGGCTGAGACCTTCACTCCTGATAGGTTAATTCCAAAACACTACCTCCTTCCATTCTCTCTTAAGCAATATTATATTAATCAGACTGCGCTGGGTCCCTATACTAGGTATTTCTGCTACAAACAATGCCTGGTTAGGGCTCTTAAAATTGGGATTTTAAACAGAAAATAGGGGCGTCTGACTGGCTCAGTTGAAAGCATCCGACTCGATCTCTCGGGGTCATGAATTCGAGTCCCACATTGGGTGTAGAGATTACTTAAGTAAGTAAAACCTTAAAAAAATATTTTAAAAAACCCATAAAATAACTTGATGAGCATTTTTCATGGGAAATGATATTTAATTAAAGAATTAAAATAAGCATAAAAAGTTATGATTTTTATCCTGTAATAAGTTAATAAATCCTGTATTGAATGCCTACCATCTCTTTCCTGTGCCCACCTTCCCCCCAACAAGCTATCCTGGCAATAAATTCCTTACACTGGGATGATGTAATGTTCTAAGAGATGCCAATATTTGAGAAGATTTCCTATTCTCATTCAGACAGAACTTTGAATCTTTTTATTACAATTCTATGGGAAGGGTGGGTCAACCACAGTGCAGCTATATTCCCTGTCAAATGCAATGTCAATCAGTCTTTTGAATCCTTTGAACTGTTCTAATTCTCCAGTCTAGTACCATGTACCACTTCCAGAGCAGTCCATGAGAGGTTTGACCCAGTCAGAAGCTGAATAGACCTAGTGGTCCGGAAGCTTTTACAATTTGAGGGTCCTCTTCTAGAAAAAGAACACAAAATTACCAAAATAAACATATCCAAAATGCTCTAAAAAACAGACATGCACCAACCTGAGATTTTCTTTAAAATCAGAACTAAGAGGGACAAGCCCTCAATCCCCCTCAAGTGATAAGAGCAGGAAATAGGAGCCAGGGTGTTAGTGGTGGCTGGACCCCCACAAGTATTGACTGGTTGCATTAGGACTTAATATAAGCTCACACATGAAAACAGCTATGAGAGACAGAAAGAAATGTAATTGCAGTTGTTCAAAAACCCGTTCTATAATCATTTAAAAATTTTTTTAACGTTTATTTATTTTTGAGACAGAGAGAGACAGAGAATGAATGGGGAGGGTCATAGAGAGGGAGACACAGAATCTGAAACAGGCTCCAGGCTCTGAGCTGTCTGCACAGAGCCCGGCGCGGGGCTGAAACTCACGGATCGTGAGACCATGACCTGAGCCGAAGTCGGCCACTTAACTGACTGAGCCACCCAGGCACCCCCATTTTAAAAATGTTTTAGTGAGGGGTGCTTGGCTGGCTCAAGTCAGTTCAGCATCTGACTCTTGATTTTGGCTCAGGTCACGATCTTACGGTTCATGGGTTTGAGCCTCACATCGGGCTCTATGCTATGTCAGCGCAGATCCTGCTTGGGATTCTCTCTCCCTCTCTCTCTGCCCTTCCCCCACTCATGCTTGCTCTCTCTCTCTCTCTCTCTCAAAATAAATACACATTTAAAAGAATAAAAATATTTCAGCGAAATAAATGAGACATTACTGACACTAACTTTGACAATATAAATGGCAGTGTCTCTGTCATACATAAATTAATATATTAAAGAACTGAAAAGAATTCAGATAGAAATAATGGAATATGAAACAAAGGGATGAACAATGATGAAATTAATAGACATTACTGACATAAAAAAAAACAACAGCAAAAAAAAAAAATCAGAGTGTACCCAAAGCATACAAATGAGGTGGCCCCAAAGCTTGATCATCATTGTTCTTATAAAAAATCTGCCTGTACTTGGAAGCTGCATCCAGTCCTCTACACAAGATCCCCTGATATGATTCCAGCACAGAGAGGGTCGGGGCCCATTTTTACTACTTTCCTCAACACAGAACATGTGGGTTTGATAATATCCAATCACAACTCCCTTCTGTCTTATTTGGGAATAAAAAAGTTTACATTTCTTCGTCACCTATGAGACCTGCATATAAAAAGAATAAGCAAAGAGAGTCCCAAGAAAAGCACTTTAAGAATGAGAGTCCCAGGTGTTACCCATGCTCCCTTGGGGCAAATATTCAGCACATATTTCAAAAGGAGATTCCTTGTGTGAGAAAAGTTGAATAGCTGTTAGTTTTATCTCCTCTCTTAAGAAGGAAAAATTGTGTCATATGTTGGTGACAAGATTCTCAGACTTCAGCTGGAGATTTTCACAAGGTTCTCTGGTAAGTCTTTTTCTTCTGTATTCCAGATCAACTTTTCTCTTTGCTTCTCTCACGAAATCCCAATTTATTCCACCACATGAGCTGTCCATCATCTCCAGGAGAGCTTTGATCTGTATTTGTATTCCCACTGTGGTTAAGACAGAATATGTCTGGGTGCCTGGGTGGCTCAGTCAGTTGAGTGTCTGTCCTCAGCTCAGGTCATGATCTTGCAGTTTGTGAGTTCTAGCCCCGCATCAGGCTCTGTGCTAACAGCCTGGAGCCTGCTTCAGGTTCTGTGTCTCCCTCTCTCTCTGCACCTCTCCTGCTCATACTCCATCTCTCTCCCTCTCTCTCTCAAAAATAAACATTAAAAAATTTAAAAAAAAAAAGAGACAGAATATGTCTTCTACAACCATCTCAATGCCTAGATATAACCATTTTTACTAGAACTTTGCTACCTCTAGTGAAAATCCTTACAAGTTTGCTTTATTTTTCCATTTCTCTTCCTTGTTTAAAATGTTTATGCTACTTTTTGCCTTGATGCTTTTACTTCTCTGACCCAACGTTGTTTTTATTGTATTTTTTCCTATAATTACTACCCTCCATATGTTTCTGATTCTTCCTGAAGACTTTCGCCTATATTACTGATGCTGGGGAGAGAGTACATTCCTTCCCCACCCCCACCTCCTCCAGGGTTCTTCTAGCTGATTTAAGAACTAAATTGATATGAGACAGACTAACAGGAGGAAAAGAAAGTTTTATTATGTGTACATGAAGGACCAATAATAAACTTGAGACCCAAAGAAATGGCCAGGGCAGTAGTTTTTATACTTTTTTAGAAAAAGAGACAATACATCTGTGAGGAATTAACAGGACAAAATAAACATAACTTCGGGAACTTCAATTAGTAAGAAATTCTAAAGAATTTGGGCTGGGAGAGTAAATTAGTAAAAATTAGTGAAAAAAAAATAATAAAAATCCCTGGGACTTTTGTTTATAAAACTCCTGGCCCTTATCTCTGGTGATGAGGATGTCTCTTTACCTCCTGGTACAGGGAAGATACCTTGCAAATGCAAGACTTATTTCCTGCTTTCAGGAGGACAGAGGAGGGTTTGAGTCCTCTTCTTGCACAGGGTGCCTCTTAAGTAACTTTTATTTAAAATAACCAGTATGCCAAAGTGGCACATTTTGGAGCAGCCCATCCTCAGCCCCTACACTGATACTTGCCCTCAAGCTATATCTTTTCTGTTGTCTTCTTCCTGGAGTTTCTAATTCTTGATATTATGGGAAGAGATATTCACACGCCCTGTAGCCAATGTGATCACTTAGGCAGTCCTAGGCTGACTTGCTCAAAACCTTGTTTCCAAGCCACCTTACCCTGACTTTTCAGGGTGCTGTTTGTCACTCACTCTAAAATATCCTTTGGGCCATCTATTTTGAGACCAAAAAAAAAAAAGCCATTTTGGAGGTTTTTGAAAGATTTTCCTACAGTGGACCATGCAATTGTTTTGAAATGCACATTAATAGAGCTCAGGCAAAAACAAATAGCTGGCTAACAAGCAAGAGTTTCCGGTGGAGCTATGTAGCCCTCAGGTGAACTCATTAAGACCAGCCTGCCGGCAGCATGGGTATGCATATCCACCAGTTTGCTTCTCTACACCCAAGCATCATTCCTTCTAATGAAGGGATGAAGATTCTCCTTCACTGTTACAGAGTAAACTGTTCACAGGTATTTTTCTTTTCCGTTCTCCACCCAGATAATTCATAGCATGTCTTCTACCTGGTATCCATATCAGACACTGGAGACAAGATAGTTATATAAAATGAAGAATAAGCTCTCTATTTGGAAAGGATTTTAAAGGAATGTTGCAAGTCTGTGCTGTTTCTAATGGGCAGTGGCAGGGCAGTGGTTGTGGTGCAGAGGAGTGTTTAAGTGGTGTGAGATCTTCAGTCTGTTAAAGAAAGCATAATTGAGTTATGTCACTGACAAATAGTTACACAAAGTAATTTATATATTGAATAATCAGCGGTATGAGAAGTTGGAATTCTTTTTTTTTTCCTACCTCACTTTGCCAAACTGATTTTTGAGAATTTACCAGTAGTGAATTTGCTATATTTTCAGGGAAGCCAATTGGTATGCTTACCAGGTGATTGGTTTGAATTGTAATTCATCTTATGCACACATCCAATTACTTCTAATAGAAAGGGTTCAGAAAAGTTCCCAGCCTACCAAAGCTTTGCTACCAAGCAAAGTCTTGACTTGAAAAAATATGCATACTTGGTGTTTTTCAACTTTTTCTTTTTTTCTTTTTTTTTTTTTAATTTGAGATAGAGAGAGAGTATGTGTGTGTGTGTGTGTGCCCAGGGTGAAGGGGCAGAGGGGGAGAGAGGGAGAGGGAGAGGGAGAGGGAGAGGGAGAGGGAGAGGGAGAGAGAGAGAGAGAGAGAGAGAGAGAGAGAATCTCAAGCAGGCTCCATGCTCAGCACAGAGCCTGACATGCGGCTCGAATCCATGACCCTGGGATCATGACCTGAGCCAAAATCAAGAGTTAAGAGTTGGTACCTCAACAGACTGAGCCACCCAGGTGCCCCTCAACTTTTTTCTTAATAAAATTAAAGAAAAAGTGAAGTTCAGCCATTCTGTAACAAAGTATCATGTTTCTTCAAACTGGAATGACATTAGAAATTGGAGATTTTTTGTCTTTTTCCATAATTAATGTCATTTAACCTGAATTTTTAAATTTTATTTATTTTAATGTTTATTTATTTTTGAGAGAGTGAGAGAGACAGGCAGTGTGCAAGCAGGTGAGGGGCAGAGAGAGATAGAGGGAGACACAGAATCTGAAGCAGGCTCTGGGCTCTGAGCTGTCAGCACAGAGCCCGGTGTGGGGCTGAAACTCATGAACTGTGAGATCATTACCTGAGCTGAAGTTCAGATTGAACTTTAATAGCCTCTCAAGGCCAAAAGCCAAGCTGTCAGATTTGTCTACAATACCCATAGATTTGGGTGAATTCCTCTATTCTTGAGGTCCCCCAAATATACCCCAAAATATATATTATACCTGCCAGGAAGGGACATTCTTTAATCACCTGGTAAGTCTGCTGGGAATTCTGTAAGCAAGGTATCAGGCCAACCTTTCCAAGGGGCTCCATCAGCTCTATAAAGTCAACCTTGATTCCTTAAAGCTATCTGGTCATATCAGAATCTATGCACATCTCTCTCAAATATGACATTCCAGTCAAAACCTTGGTAATATAACCAATGTCTCCAATGGCGTTCTGTTACAAGGAGAACAGATTCTTATTGAACTTATGCAAAAAAACTATAATTGCCATTAAAGAAAGAACACTTAATGTGAGTTTCTGAATTCTGCAGTGTTCAGGTAGGGCAGAAAGATGAATGTTTCAATTTGTTTACCAAGTAATGTTTCATCAAATTTCTGCAAGTCATAGATCTCTTTAGAGAGGACACACTTCCTTAAATCTCAAAGAGTAAACATTAGAAAACCAGCAATGTTTCAAACAAGACTCATAAAAACTATAATTATCTTCCTCAATTCATTTAGTCCCATGCTAGTCCCATGTTACTAATTTTTATTCTGTTTGAATGCAGTTTTTCCACTAATTTTGGAAACCTGTAGTTTAGTTTTATGATCTTTACAGATATCAGAAACCTATAATTGTCAAAGTCCTTTCCATGAATCTCCTTGAAGCTGAAATGCATTTACAAGAGCATCGGAGTGAAACAATAAATGTAAGTGACAAAAGACTAAAAAATGTCCATTGGTCAAAAATCTGATGAGAATTCACTGTGATGAAGTTGATGAGGAAATTTTGTTATTTTTGTGACATACAACATGTGAGTAATTAGAATGTGATGACATTCTACCAGAACATATTAAAACTTTAGGAATTTTTATAATTTCTGGAACAGTTACAGCATTTACTCATACAATATAACCTAAGAAAGTTTGACAATGATTCCATGTAACTTCACATACCAAATAAACAAGACTAATTAATGAAAAAAACCTTTCATTTAGACTTTGAATTTTTGGGAGTTTCTTAAAAACCCCAGAAGGTTCTAAAGCACATGCCTAAATAGGATTATAGATTATAAAACTGAATATACAATTATTTACCCAAGGTGGAAATAAGAGAGTCTGTGGTTTATATACCTGTTAGCAAAATTTAGCTCCTTTAATATTGAAAAAATTTAACTTTCTTAAGTAATCAAAGACCTGATAAAGACAAAACATAGAAACTTTGTTTTTCTAGACAGATAAAGAAACAAAAACTTTAATAGCCAAATTATGGAAAGAGTCCAAATGTCCATAGACTGATGAATGGATAAAGAAGGTGTGGTACACACACACACACACACACACACACACACACACACACAGGAATATTATGCAGCCATCAAAAAGAATGAAATCTTGCCATTTGCCATGACATGGATGGAGCTAGAGTGTATTATGCTAAACAAAATAAATCAATCAGAGAAAGACAAATGCCATATGATTTCAGTCATAAGTAGAATTTGAGAAATTAAATAGATGAACATAGGGGAAGGGAAAAAAAGAGAGAGGGAAGCAAACTATATGAGACTCTTAACTATAGAGAACAAAGTGAGCGTTGCTGGAAGGGAGGAGAGTGAGGGATAGGTTAAATGGGTGACAGGTTTAAAGGAGGGCACCTGTTGTTATGGGCACTGGGTGTTGTAAGTAAGTGATGAGTCACTAAATTCTACTCCTAAAACCAGTATTATACTATATGTTAACTAACTAGAATTTAATAAAAATTTTAAAAAGCTCATTTATTTCAATCTGAGTCTTGACCATGCATAAAATTCTTTTCCAAAGATTCCCCCTCACAAACTTTCTATAACTTTCTTTTTCACTCCGTGGGGAGGGGCAGAGAGAGAGGGAGAGAGAAAATCCCAAGCAGGTTCTGCACTGTCAGCACAGAGCCCGATGTGGGGCTCGATCCCACGAACCATGAGGTGGTGACCTGAGCCAAAATTAAGAGTTGGACGATCAACCAATTGAGCCACCCAGAATAAAAGTTTTTTATGTAATGCTGATAACTTTAAAGATGTGTCTATTTTAATGACAACGAACCTTGAGTTACCTTTAATACCAAATACTTTTCTAGATCATGTTAGCTTGAAAAACATCTGGATTCGTTTTTATCTTTCTGGGTTTCAGAATGCTCAATTTTTACAAGTGCTTGCCTTTAAGCCAATTGAGTAGAGCTCCTTCCCTATGAAAGCTATTTGCAGGCTCAAGGCTTACTCCAGTGGGACCCTCATGTCCAATTGTCCTGGAGAAAAAACTCACTTGAGTATTTAATTTACAAAAGAGATCTGGGCTCAAAAGAGGGATGGGCATTCTGACATATACAGAAAGCTATGTTTTAGCATGAGGTCCCTCAAATGACATTCCAAAGGCTGCAAAAATGAGTGATTAGTACTTTTCCAGATACCCGGTGACTGAGGTAGCCTGACAGGTTTTATGTGCTAGCTTGATGTCTATTACAGGAATATGTTGCACCTGTATCCACTAAAAAATCAGTTTGTTCCCCACTGTCAATCTTACCTGGGGCTCCTATGGGAAATCTGAAGTGGTCAGTTTAAGAACTTAAACTCCATGCTAATTTTGGAGGTGCTCCAGTATGAACCTCATAAGGAGGTGGCCCAACAGCTTGGGGTGCTTTTTCCTTCCTGATAGTGAGGGTAGGAGGAGCAGGAGTCAATGGCATCGAAGGCACTGAGGATGGTATGGGGCCGGCTGTGGGAGCAGCCCAGGTGGTGGTGGTGCAGGAATAGGAGGAGGTGAGGGTGGAGGCACAAGAGAGCCGCCTGCAGGGCCAGAAGTTGATTCGAAGTATGGACCTAACGTGCCTTCTCCCATTTTTCCCTCCTGCAAAACAGGCTTTTTCTCTGGTTGCCTTTCAGCCCTCTGCACTATTTATTCAAACCATGTCCTAATGGACTTTCTTTGGGAACAGAAGATGTGTTCCCCATTTTCCTAGGCAACAATTCAGAAAGAACACAGAAGAAACAAAACTCTAATGAAGTCCAGAGTACCTCCGTTAGCATTTGTTCCTCCCCCAAAGTCAGAGATTCACCAACTGTACCGAATGGCTTCCTAGACAAACTAAGAGAGCCAAGCCCAAATGCCTTATGTGGAATCAACTGAATGGGAGGTAGAAAGCTGAGTCACTAATATTTGTAGAGACAACATTAAAGGCCAACTTTCCAAATATCTTTTTGTTATAAAACGATCTAACACAGCCAGTTTTGTCCAAAGATTAATTAAAAGCTGCAGCAACAAACAGACCAAATGCAAATGGACCAGTTCATAAACAAACTGGGTGAAAGTCCAAGTACTGCCTTCTCCAACAATGTACCACAGACAAATGCAAGCAAAGTGGCTTGCCCCTCACCCCAAGGAAAAGCCCAAACAGAGGGGAGTAGAAGAGGATTCCCGACTATACACCAATAGTGGAGTTCCTTACCCTACTTTGGAGTCTGGCAGAAGTTTGTTGATTCCTGTTGTCCCAACAGCCTGGTGCTGGGGCGGCCAGTGCTGTTCCAGGCAGTTAAAAGGCAAGCCTGGAACACAGGTGGAACCAGCTGCCAGGGACTTACCAGCAGAATCCCCAGGGGCGGGGTGAGGCTGCTGGCCAGGAGTCCGTTCTCCCAATCTCGTTCTGCTCCCCTTACAAAGGACCAATGAGAGGCAAGATGTTGGGGTAAAGAGAGCTACTTTTTTCGGGAAGCCAGCAAACCAAGAACATGGAGGACTATTGTCCCAAAGAACCATCTCCCCTCCACACAGAATTCGAGTTTCTTTTATGTTAGCAAAGGGGGAAAGGGGAGAAGGGTTGAAGTCAAAAGGTGACTGACAACTGTAGACAGCTGAGGAGGGTTGTTTAACTTCTTCGTCCTTGGTTAGTAGGTCTTTGCATACAGGAATGTGGTCATGTCATTCCTGTAAATCTGAAACACAGCGTGGTCGTTTCTGTACATGCTTCCTTAGCTCCTCCAGTAGGTTAGGTTTTGGGTAAAGAGCAGTTTTTGCCAATCTTAGCTGTACCATGCCTACGTGAAGGGCTAAGCAGAAGTTTCTAAGCTATGGGTCACAGCAGCAAGGACAATAGAAGCAATATGGAGTCAGATGTGCTAAGTTTCTTTCCCTGTTACATAATTACATAGGAATGGAATTCTGAGCCATGTAGTAGGTATAAATTTAACTTTTTAATCAACTGCCAAGTTATTTTCCAAAGTGTCCAATTCCTCAGTTCTACCTGTGGTGTTTGAGTTAACATTTGTTCCCTGTTCTCAGCAACACTTAATATTTTCAGTTGTTAGCTTTAGCCATTTTCATGGGTACTTACTGGTATGCATTGGGGTTTTAGTTTGTTTTTTTCTTATGACTATATTGAGTTTAATTATTTCTTAATACATTTAAGTACTTGCAGAATGTCTATCGTCCCTCTCTGTTAGACTGTAAACCCCATGACAGCGAGAATGATGTATTTTTTCTTCTCTCTTCTTTATTTAAAACATAAAGTTTTAATGGAATATTTTTTAAAAATACAGAAAAATTATAAACTCTTGTGTATTCATCACCCATGTATGAGAATCTTCAAACAAAGCCTCTTGTGTTTCATCTTTTAATGCCTCCTGTATCTCTATGGGTCACATATGCTGATTTATTTTAAAACATATCTGAGGCTGTATCTTTCTTATTCACAGATGTATCACTAGGGTTTATAGCAAGGCTCAGACATGGAAGATGCTCAATATTTATTTGCATGACTAGATATTATTTTTTATACATAACTTATTTTCTCCCATGGTCTTGCCTCAACAACAAATCATTACTTCAAGTCAGCTAATTAATGGAGTTGAACTTTTTTGGTAAGTTGAAACAGAAACATCATAACCCTCTTCCAAAAACTGCATCTATTGTCTGACTATTGTCAGAGGGATGGTGGGAGCTCAGAAATATTAACATTTTCTTTAAGCTAATCAAAGTTACTTGGTTACTTGCCAAGATTTTTTTTGGTTGTGAAGCAGTGTCTCTGGATAAATCAGCCATGAAAATGAACTGCAGCTATGGTAGATTTCTAGCTTTCAGCAGCTGTTTGCTAAAGTCTGTATTAGGTTGAATACTGAATAGTTCATCATACCAATAATGGGGCTAGAACAGAACTGCTTGACTCTGGTTCAGTGCTGCTTTAATACATACATCGTAAAACTGGCTGTCAGGATGGAATAAACAATCAGAATAGCCTGTAGCAGAAAAACATTCATAGGCTGATGATTGGACAGAAGTAAAACAGATGTAAGTCAAATTTCTGGAGCCCACTGTTTTCTAAGGCATGATTCACAATGTAAAAGTCCTCCAGGAAACCTGGTTAAGAGATAAATAGGACTGCCTGAGAGGTAAGACAGGTAAATACATTTCCCATATTCCTCATTGGGTCCTACAATTAATCCTGAACTAAAATGCTTCCAAGTCCTATACTAAGTTTTGATAAAACAGATGCCTAAAAGGAAGGACGGAATTTCAAAACCATGAATTATGTGATAGCCACAGCTTTGTTTTCCCAGAGAATAGCAATTGGATGACTCAAAAAGCTTAATTAAGAGGTGATATTGCTTCGTGACTTTCAGTTTGTTTCTGTTTTTCCCTCTCTGCTGACTCCGCCAAGGTAAGGTGTGTGCATTAGTTGAAACAATCCTTTTCCACAGTTGACTTTTCATACCATGGGCTGCAGAATATGTGACACAAAAATATCACATTTTTAAAGCAGCAGTTAACAATTTCTGTTAATCCTCATGTTGTGGTTAGACGCCAATAGCTCCATGAAGGCTACAGTTGAAAATAGCAATTATTTTAAAGTATGTCTCTTTTGTACACCACTAGTAAATTGGATTATGTTTTCTGAGCCTCCCAGGGGCATTAGCCAAAGCATATCTAAAGCTTTTCCAGTACTATAAATCATCTTTATAGGCTCACAGATATTTTATAATAAAGGTTGGGATTTCCCTAATCTTTTTAATGTGAAATTCATGTTTCCTTCTCTCCATTAATCCTTATCCCCGTTCTGTAACTCCACTCACACATTAAATTTATCTAGGCTATCAGCCAAAGTAGAGTGCTTGTTTACTTTCTTCTTAAAGCCAGTCTTCTCTTCCAAATTACCCACGGTAGATTAGAACTCTATTCTGACCTTGCTGCAAGAAATCAGGTAACTCCACCATTCTGAATTATGAGTAAGTGATAGGCTTATAAATTACCCACTCGTTTTGTTGGGATTAACTTAAAAGAGGCAGCTTTTCTTCTCAGAAGCATGTTCAAGGTTGTGAGAAAAAATAAGACTTCCTTTTGTGTACTCGAAAGGAATGAAGCTGTAACATTATGGCACATTTTACAAAGAGCTTACCACTGGCAATTTTTAGTTTGCATTGTTGGATGTGTGTCTACACAATTATACAATATCTTAATTTTAAAAAAGAAATCCCCAGTTGTCAGTGTATTTTAATTCTGAGTCTTATTCGCCTTTGTAGAGACTCGTCCGACACCATCCCCAAGCAAAAAACAAAACGCAGTTCAAACAAATAAATAAAAGCCACTCTGCAAAGACCTCCAGACAAATTATCAATATCATACTAATGGGGAAAGTGCCATTAGAATCTGAATCTATTTAAGTGCTTTAGCACAAAATCAGAAAGGGGCTTGCTATTGGAGAGGTTTGCTTCAGCTTTAGTAAGAGGATATAGTAGTCACCTCTCAAATCAATGTAATTCAGAATTTTAGATAAATATTATAATATAATTTCCTATCAGTTAATGTGGCTATTTTTTATTGTATTCTTTTGGCTTCAAGTAATAGCATATCTACCTTAAATGGCTTAGCAAAAGTTAATACAATTATCTTATCAAAAAAGAAGTCCAAAGGCTGGGTACTTTCAGGATTGGTTCAACAGCTTAGTGATATGAAGGAGTCAGGTCTTTCTGTACTTTGTCTCTCCATCCTCAGAGTTTTGTTCAGAATTTAAGTTTACTAAAACCTCTTTGATGTAGGAGTGTAGCTATGGTTTAGGTATTACAGATAGAGATGACAACATCTGGCATAAAACAAAAAAATCCAGTTTCCTTCCAAATACCTTTTTGTAAGAGGAGGGAAAATCTTTTCCAGAAGTTTCTGAGCAGACTTCTTTTTGGGTCTATTCTGCTAGGATCGGTCTCATGCCCATGACCCAGCTGCAAGGAAATTTAAGAAACCTACGTGTGATATGTTGAGACTCTGTAGCTGAATGTCATCAGGGACAATAAAAAAGAAGTGGGAAGAGGGAGGAATCTGCCAGTTGGGAAGACAAGAGTTGTCCACCAATTGTTTACATCACATTTTATCACTGTTTTTGTAAAATAAATTGACTAAGAATTATTTGTTTTTGCTAAGGAATTTATATCAACACATTACAGATATTTTTGGAGAGATTCACAGATTAATTCTAATTAAACTTCTTGAATTTCTTTCAAGTAAATTTAAATTTTTTCTTTAATGTTTATTTATTTTTGAGAGAGAGAGGCAGAGTGCAAGCAGGGGAGGGGCAGAGAGAGAGGGAGACACAGAATCTGAAGCAGGCTCCAGGCTCCGAGCTGTCAGCACAGAGCCCAATACCGGGCTGGAACTCATGAACCGTGAGATCATGGCCTGAGCCAAAGTCAGACACTTAACCAACAGTCACCCAGGAGCCCCTCTTTCGAATAAATTTTAGAAATCCCTTTTAAACATACTCAGAAAAAGAAAATAAACCTTATTGTGATATTTCTGTTCCAAGTAATAAAAAACAATAGGATGTGATGAATTGAGAAATCAAATCACACTCTCAATGGAATGTGGCAAAAACCAACTGACTAGTAAAGTAATTAGGAAACAAGGCCCTAAACATGGACAAAGGCACAATGAAAACCAATCAGATTAAATAGACATCAATGCTATAATTATATTTCACAGCTGATGTAAAACTGAAAACACCAGGGCACCTGTTTTGTTCAAACCAAAGCTAGATTTTATAGACGACACAGTTTGAGAGGCAGAGGGCAACATTCAATCAACTCTCTTCATTTGGCTTGATTCACCGGGGAGACATCTAGATTTTCCAGTGGTGAGACAATTCCATTCAGGAAAAAAAAAAAAGGACAACTAAAAAGAATCAAACAACAAAAACAAAGCAAAACAACAAAGATGTTACCTTATTCTGAAAGTTCCAGAATAGAAATACTTTGAAAGGATATTTTTCTTATCATAGTTTTCTAGTTTAATCTAAAATGAATACAGTTCCTCTCCACAAAACAAACAAGCTTTAATGCAAAATATCGCTCAACAACATTGTGTAAGCAGGGATTTATAAATCCTCACAATAACTTTCTTTATTGTTTCCTTCTTTTGTCAGAAAAGAAAACACCTCTGAGAGTCGCAAAGGGGACTTAAGATGGCTTGTTCAGTAAGTCTCCAACTAAAGGAGCAGAGCCCAAGGCCCGCTATATTTCAACCGAAGACAAAGACCTTCCAGGTTTCCACTAAGCACTGAAATAAATGCAATTCTGGCTACATTTGATTGAGGATTAATAGAGAATACAGACATTACAAAGCATTATTAAGGAACTATGGCACCCTCTGAAAGATAAGGTGAATTTCTGACAAAACTGAACACAGTACATTGCGATTTCCTTAAAAACAACAACAACAAAACACAAAACCTCATCCTAATGAAAACAGAGAAATACCATTTTATTAATCTATCAATTTTTCAAGAATAAAGGCTTTTTATATTCTTCATTATCCTAAAAGTCAAAACCTCCATTTCAATAGAGTGTTTTTAAGGGGAGGTAGAGGAAAGTTCTAATGAATATTTATGTCTAATTCTATCTGGATTTGTTTGATGACAGGATACAGAACCTTCTTATATGCTTTTAAAAATGTGTATGGAAACTAACCTGCGAAACAAGGTTGGCATCACATTCAAATTGCTGGGGCTGGAGGTACTGCAACAGGCCATTCCAAAGTTCTTAAAAAAATCATTATTTTCCATGATAATGAATGGCTTTCCTTCCAAGACACAATACAGCAAAATCAGTAGTCATTTCATTGAAGCCTAACTGAGCTATGACATTAGGTTTAAGCCCATGGAGTATTTCAACCAGCAGCAGCCATTAAGAAGCCAGCGTCTGATTATTTCTCCTGTCAGTACATTAAGTCAGTAAATATTTATTGAACACCTAGTATGCACTCTGATAGATTCTGGGGACATGGCAGAGAACAAATCACAGGTCTGCCCTCAATTTCCAGTTTTCTTTCTCTTTTTTGTATTTTTCTTCAGGGTCTAAGAAAGAATTCTGAAGCCTGTTTTGAGATCCTCTAGTAATGCTAATGGACCCAGAGAAAGATACCATGTAGATAATATGCATACCCTTCAGATTCCAGTGAAGCATAGATTTAGACAGAGAATTTTTCTCAGCTCTCCTTCCTCCAAACAACACATACCTTTGGGTTGGACTTTTATGAACTCCACTATTATGTTAAAAAAAATTCTTTCCATTTATTTAATTTAAACTAGAGGAGAGACAATGACTGCAAAATTAATATAGTTGGAAATATACCTACAGTGGTGTTGACTAAAATCTCCAACTAGAAAGTTAATATAGTTGGAAATATACCTACAGTGGTCCATAATAAAATTTCTGAATCATCTTAAACAGTATGCCCACTGTTTTTACAGGCACACAGCCAAATGAGCAGACACCAACCAACCCCAAACTCTAAATTTTTGTTTCTTAGAGTGTATCTTCTTATCTCAGGGCTTTAAGGTAATGGCATGGGTATTGAGAAATATTTATCTGCTCGATGAGATACAGCAATGCAGGCAGGATGACAAATTTGTTCACTTATCCAACAAATATTTATTGGGTGTCTGCAATATATCAGTCAGTGTTCCAGGCCCTTGGGGGTACTGTGATCTCTGCTAGGTTGGAACTTCAATTCTAGAGTGTAGTTAGAGTCAGAGATAAGAAACTAGGCAAGTGGGCAAGTATGATTACAGTTGATACATGAGTTTGATCTGCGCAATTCCACTTACATGAGGATTTTTCCATAAATATAGGACAGTATTGAAAATGTGTTTTCTCTTCCTAATGATTTTCTTTTTTTTAAATGTTTGTTTGTTAGTTTATTTAGAGAGAGCAGGGGAAGAGCAGAGAGAGGGGGAGAGACAGAATCCCAAGCAGGCTCTGCACCGTCAGTTCTTCAGTTCAAATGGTCAGAAAAGTCTTCTGGAAAGTACGGAACGCTAGCTTCAGGGCTAGGAGAGACTCCAAGGTGGAGGCAACTGTGACAAACTGGAGGGGTGCATAGCTCACCTGAGACAATCAGTGTCATTAATCTTTTGTAGTCTACTTCTACTTGGCAATAGGGGGATGGGCCAGTGATGGAGAGCGTGGTGAGAGATGTGGCTGTTCGAGAAAAATTTAGATTTCAAAAGGAAATTTCTTTTTTAAATGCTGGAAAATAATTAAAACTTAAAATATTTTGCCATCCAACACTATACCTTTGGGAACCATATATGTGTGTAGGGGCAGGGGGCTGGATCAGGACTGAGGGTTGCCCATGCGCTGAATCTCTGCTCCAGGTCTTTCTTCTGATCTAGCTCATCTAGGGCTAATCTAATAAAATAATCTGGCCTAAAATGTTAATGACAGATGGTGACTTAATGTGTATATCTTCCAGAGATGATATTTATAATTTAACGGGATTTTCTACGAAATGTTAATGATAATGTCTGTTGGAAGGAGAGACTGTTCAGCCAAAGTGATCTGGCTCACCGTCTCTCAAGTCACTGCTATAGGTTTCCACCCAGTCTATCCCTACTTGTGGACACAAAAACAATGAGAACTAAACTGATGGTTAATTAGCATAGTGATTAAGATCATTCAGAGATTTTATTATGGACCACTGTGGGTATATTTCCAACTGTATTAATTTCCCAGACATCTCCTCTCCCTTGGTAAATTAAAATAAATGGGAGGAAAGAAAGTGAAAATTGGACACATAGGTTTCTTTCATTTAATAAGAGAACAGTGTGTACATATTGTCAGTAATGCTTTATAAAATTAAATTAAGATATATGGTTTACAGTAAGAAGTGAATGCTATTTTGCCATAGCATTTTAAGTTTTGCTCATTTTTAGGTTTACTTGGAATTGTTTTCCATTGGCTCTTTATCTAACTTCTTCATCACATCTCAGCATAAATGTCAGACCTTGGCTATGATTCTTGGACAAATCATGCCACATAGTGTTAATACCTCACCATTTCTAAGTAGAGCCTTTATTCTTCCCACCTCGAGACATAGAAAGTATTGTAGGCAATACTTTATTAGTTTTTCTTTTTACTTCATCTTTTTAGAGCAGTTTTAGGTTTACAACAAAAGTGAGAGGAATGAAGGAGATTTCTCATATACTCCCTACCCTGACACATGCATAGCCTCCTTTCTTATCACCATCATCATTGGAGTGGTATATTTTTTTACCCAGGATGAACCTACATTGACAAATCATAATCACCTAAAGTCCATTACCTTCACCTTACCTTTACCTTAGGGTTCACTTTTGATGGTGGACAGTCTATGGGTTTAAACAAAATATAGTGACATGTATCCATCATTATAATATCCTAATGAATATTTTCACTGCCCTAAAAATCCTCTGTGCTCTGCCTATACATCTCTTTCCCTCCACCTTCCCTGACCACTAACAACCACTGATCTTTTTATTATCTCCATTCTTTTGCCTTTTCCAGAATGTCATAGAGCTGGAATCATACAGTATATAACACTTTCAAATAGGCTTCTTTCACCTAGTAATATGCACTTAAGTCTCCTTTGTGTCCTTTCATGGCTTGATAGCTCCTTTCTTTTTAATGCTAACTAATATTCCACTAACTGGATGTACCATAGTTTATTTATCCATTTACCTATTGAAGGACATCTTGATTGCTTGCAAGTTTTGGCAATTATGAATAAAGTTGCTATAAGCATTCATGAGTAGATTTTTGTGTGGGCATAAGTTTTCAACTTACTTGGGTAACTACCAAGAAGTATAATTGCTGGAACTTATGATAAGAGTATGTTTAATTTTCTTTCTGTTAGTTCTGTACAGAAAAGAATATCACAGTCTGCCACCTGTTTATATAATTAAGTGCAGGTTTTCTTCCATCAGGTCTGTTTTATAGTCAGATGATGATTTCTGAGAAACTTGACCAAGTTTTATTTTCTTTTAATTCTGAAACATTTCAGACTGCAAAAATTGATGAAAAGTGGATTATAAAATAGGGGTGCCTGGGTGGCTCAGTCAGTTAAGCATCTGAGTCTTGATTTCAGTTCAGGTCATGATCTTGCAGTTTGTGAGATTGAGCCCCATGTCAGGCTCTGCACTAATAGTTTGGAGCCTGCTTGGGATTCTCTCTCTACCTCTCTCTCTGCTCCTCCCCCCACTTATGCTCTCTCTCTCTCTCTGTTTCTCTCTCAAAATAAAGAAACTAAAAAATATATGTATATTAAATAATAGGATCTTCCTTTGAAAACACTTATTAAAGTAATTGAGTAAAAACTATCCAGAATGAACTCTTTTGGAAAAGAAATTATTAACATTGGAAATATGTTTTAAAATTAAAATAATTACCCCATTTAGATGTTATAGCTTAGAAGAAGAAGAAGAAAATGAAATGAAATAATAAAGTAAACTATTTTTTTAGGAAATCTTTCCTTACTTTTTACCAAGGACAGATGGTATCAGGAAGGGGCAGTGAGATCTTCCATCATACTAATGACAGCAACAACACTGAGGCCAAAGATAAGGATAAAAATCTGCCATGTGGTTAGAAGGCTAGCATTAGAACCAATTCATTTTGAATTAAAAACTAGAACCATCTACTAGGAGATAAATCACGCCTAGCTAAAAGAACTTGACTGTTTTTAGTGTTTGTTTTTTCCCCTAGTTCATCGTTTTTTATTTTTCTGTATTTTCATGGTCATTCTTATGATCAGGGGAGGAGCATGCTGTTTTAGTTAGCACATTTACACCCTGCATGTAACCATTTAGAAATTACCCGCAGTATATTTCTCTTTTTCTTTTGAAAGTCTTGGTGAATGTTATGTACTTTGAAGAGGTTAAAACACATATTATCGATCCAGAGGGAAAGTTTCCTCTGCATAGACTTTCCTTTTCAAGAAAATGAAGAAAACTGTTCTTAAAGAATGCCCTTTGACCTCTCTGTTATTCCTCTATTTGGGGGATTATAATAGGCTACGAGCTGTTCTTTCTACACAATGAGCTTGTTTTGAAGTTTGGAGTTCAAAAAGAGATTTTGTGCAGGCTCTTTAGAGAAGCTGGAATCTGGATGGGGAGCTATGAGTGTAGATTTGCCAGGCAGGTTTGTTTTTTTCCTTGGAAGCAGTTATTTGAGGACCTTTTCTCTTTCCAGTTTGGCTGCTGAGGATGTGGTTTGATTGTTGTTAAGTCACTTAAAGAAAGTAAGCAAATAGCTAGTGAATCGTCTTAATCCTACTTAGCTCCCAGTTCCTGTAAGCTCTCAGAATGCTCCCCCCTCAAATCCCCATATTCCAACTACATATCATTCCATCACCAAAGAACTACTTATCATCTCCAGAGTACATCCTTCCACATAAAATAAGATCTACTCTATAACCACAACTGACATGGTCCTTTCAATGATTAAAACACCCATGGAAGGAAATTCTATTTCTTTATCCGTACATTTTAGTGTTAAAACACTTTTTTCCAGCAGCAAGTTCTTATTTATTAACCTCAAGTCTTCTGCCTACTCACTATCAAAGGACATAAACAATGATGTAATGAGCACAAAACCAGTAGTCATCAGCTATTAGGAAGTATATAATTTTTAAAAGTATTTTGTTCAATCAAAATTAGGATGCATTTCATGAATGGTATTTGATAGAAATAATATTTAAATTATATGATATTTTATTGCCCCTAAATAATGTCACCATTTTTTAACTGCTTGATATAATTTACTTAATGTGTTACATAGTACTCCCAATAAATGGTCGGTCATTTAATAACACTTTTGAGGGGCGCCTTGGTGGCTCAGTGGTTGGGCGTCCGACTTCGGCTCAGGTCATGATTTCTCAGTCTGTGAGTTCGAGCTCTGCATCGGGCTCTGTGCTGACAGCTCAGAGCCTGGAGCCTGTTTCAGATTCTGGGTCTCCCTCTCTCTCTGACACTCCACCATTCATGCTCTGTCTCTCTCTGTCTCAAAAATAAATAAACTTAAAAAAATTTTTAAAAAAATAACACTTTTGAGCATGTAAAGGAGCATTATGAGACCTAAACTTGGTCTACAGTTGTAAACCAGGACTGCCCTCTGCAAACCAGGATGCATGTTCTCCCTACCTCTAAGCATGTTCTCAAGCTAAAGAAAAGTTATGGTTCCTCTGCCAAGCAGTCAACTTTCTCTCATTTACATTTAGAGTTCATATTTTGCAAGCAAATGAAACCATCAGTTCCCCTTTCCTGCAAATAGGGAAAACTGTTTACTCAAATTTTCAACATCAATGACTTCTGCAATGTCCCACTCCTCCACCAAAACTAGGGGATAATGTAGCAAGAATTTCTTATTCCACAGTCTCAGCCACTCTTTTCACTGTCTGAAAAATATATCATTTACACTTATTTTTTTTTCTGTCCCACGTTCCTCCCCAACCACCATGTAAGCTCTGTAGGGGTAAATACTTTGTCTTGTTTCTTACTGTATCTCCACTACCCAGAACATAGTAGGTGCTCAACAAATATTTGTTGAATGAATGAATGAATGAAGGTTCATGTGCAATAAGCATTATTTGGTTAAAAGCTAAACTGAAGATAGATAGGAGGAGGATATACTTGGTGGGGAAGTTTTGTAGGGCCTCTTAGGGCAGGTACCGAATGGAATGAACACAGCCAGGAGGAATCTTTACATCTACAATGTGGGAGTGGTAGGCATCATGCTCCAATCAAAAACCCTGCAACTCCAGCCGACTGCTGCCATGCAAAGACATAGGGTCCAGTGATGTCAACTCTTGCAATTTTTCAAGACTAGAAATTTTAATTTCAAGCCCATACCTATAATGTGACATGTTGGCTTTTTTCTTCTTTTCTAACATTGTGTAGTTTAAGTAAAACACGTCTTTGCACAGGATCTGATTGTGACCTCTGGTCTAATTCTAATTCCACCAATTGGAAATTAATTAGGATAAATTAACTCTTCTTTTCTGATATAAATAATGCTGAGAGTATTCACCTTCTCCCTCATTCTCAATTTCAGAACTGCTTTTGTTAACATCAGTATCGCTGCAGCTATCAATTTCAGAAAGTGGGAGATTTCAGAAAGTGGAAATATGCACTTCCCTAGCATATTTGACTTTGAGAGTAGGTTTTATTTTTAACATCTCCTTCCTCTACTTGACAAAATTATTTTTAATAATTATCATGAAATAAAACAATAGTCACCAGAAAAGTAATAAAAACAGTGACAATTTCTTTTATTCAAATTCTCATCTAGTCATGGCATTAAAAAATACTAATAAATTTAGAGACTAAAATAAATTTTATGTTTAACAAAGGAAAAATGTAATGGATTGATACTTTTTAATTGATCTTTTTTTTTAATGTTTATTTGTTTTTGAGAGAGAGACAAAGCATGAGCAAGGGAGGTACAGAGAGAGAGGGGAACAGAGGATCTGAAGCAGGTTCTGCACTGATAGCACAAAACCTGATGTGGGGCTTGAACTCACAAACTGTGAGATCATGACCTGAGCCAGGGTCGGATGCTTAAGGGAATGAGCCCCACCCAGGCAGGCATCCCATACTTTTTAATGATCTTAATCTTTAGTTGTAAAAAGGGAAAAATAACATATCTACACAGTGATCTGTTGCTAAATGAATAATAATAATAGTTTTCATGTTCAAGCCTTACCTTCTGCAAATTTGTCAATGGCTTCAGTAAAATAGATTCTTGTGTATTGAAGTTCATTAACAAGTACAGCCAGATTGTTTAATCTATCTTTGCTCATTGTTGGTCCAAGAACACTTTTTATTAATTTTAATTTTATTAGTCTCAAAGCAACAATTATACAAACAGGGTTAAATGTTAAGAACAAAGAAAAGCTTAGCAAAAATTTATAAAAATCTCATGTCACAGTACTCACCACATCTTTCTTTCTTTGGAATGGAATCTAGCAGCTTTCAAATGTCTGTGCAGTCAAAAATTTTTGAACATAAATAAAACACAAAGTGGCTACATAAAAAAAAGCAGAATTCAAGTAACAAGTGCTGTTTCATCATTTTTGCAATCACAGTACTATCATTGCTTTTTTAAAACCTGTTTAAATGCAGGAATACATAGTTGCAGAGACCTTGGGGGCAGAAATTACACCCATACAAGCTGGAAGGATTCTGAATTGTCCTGAACTTACAACCAAGAGTTCTCCAAATTTTCCTCCATATAGAATATAATGGTTACCAAAGGATAAATATTTTTTTGAACTTCTAATTTGAAATTTACATATATTTGTTATTAAAATCAGTAACCACATCAATTTTTAGAATTTATATTGACAAAAGATGTTTTTGGGTAGGAGTATTTTATCACTGACCTTGTTTGGAATTGCTGGAGCTAGGTGAAAATAAAAACACAATGTCCTATATAGCTGGTTCTATTTTTTAAATTCTCTACAGACATTGTCCCCCAATTTTGTCTGCACTGACGTGGACAGATCCCAGTGCCTCCCTTGAAAGGTTGTAGCAAAAACGTAGTAAATAGAGGGAGGAAAAAGATGAAGAAAAGTTTAATATATCCATGTGACCTTTCTCTGCTTTCATGGGACATATTTGCGAATTGTCTTATTTCTATCTTCTGCATCTGATTTTCTACATATGCTAAGTAATTCGTTGTTTTTATTTGAAGAAGAGGGATTCGCTGAGGATGCTTAAATAACTGAGCTATGGGACTCCTCATCTCATGAGGGATAACTTTTGTCCCCTTTGCTCGCCAAGGGCTGAATGCAGGGCCACTACCGCTCACTATTGGACCCAACCTGTGGCTCTTATTTCAGCTGTTTGTGGTCCATGGGCCTGTTTATCTTATTTTGGAGTTCAGTCATGGTTTTGTGTTATTTATTACATTTTATCTACTGTTATTCTGTTTTTACAGTACAGTACAGGTGGGTCCTGCAGGGCTTGGCCCTACAGCCATTTTCTCTATTTTCTACTGGCATATACATATGCATCCTTATTTTTAAGTTTATTTAAAATTCTAAAAAGTTCAGAAGTGAAGCACAGTGGTGGTTCTCTCTGGGGAGATAAGGAAGGAGTCTAAATTGGGAGTGGTGTCAAAAAATCACTTTAATCTTACCCGTAATATTTTAACTTTTAAGGGAGACTGTAGAAATATATTTATTAAGTGACTTAAAAATCACATCAGTGTTTAATGAAATAAAATAATAAAAATGAGGAATGAGGGGAAGTATTTTATAAATGCCTACTGCTTTATTTTTTCTAAGTTTTTAACTTAGAAGCATATATTAACCTCTATTAAATCTTAATCTGTGTGTTGTTTCCTTAATGGAATTTTTAAAATATTAAAAATATACATTATATTGTTGCACTTTTTGATTTTATTAAAAGATGTTTAAATTTAAAAAATTGAAAAAGGATTCACATGTATAATTTGCTATGGTATCATAATGAACCCCTGACTTTTGCAGTCTAAAATTTACAGAGATAGAAGTATACTTCTGTTGCCATTTTTCTGAAAGTTATCAATTTACTAAGAAAACTCGATTTTCTGTGGTAGTTCTTACTCACTGATACATGACATAATGTCTTAATGCCGTAATTGGATTGTTAGGTAAGATTTAAGTGATTCACATATGATGCTGAGACAAAGCTTTGTCTTCAAGAACAGCTCAACATGATTCATATCCTGCACTATATTTTAAGAAAATGAGAAAGAATAGAGCAACGACTCTAAAAGCAGATGGGACAAATACTTTAGAAGCTGTTTTGGTACCTATAAGGGTTGCAGAACCACCTGGTTAAAAAAGCAAAAGAATGCTCCTCATGAGAATCTTACATAGCATAGTTGTTGGAAGAGCTTTTTTTTTTTGTGGGGAAATAATGACCCCAAAGAGGTTCAGCCGTGTCTTTCTCATGCATGTGGCAATTGGGTACATACCCAGGTTTTAAAAAGCTGCATTAGTTTTTAAATATAAGTTTAAGAGAAAAAAAGGCTAGAGAACAAATTAATTTTCATGTTATTTTAAAACATTATCTGATACCTCAAAAGGCTCTTTCCATTTCTAATTTTAGTAACATGAATATAATACAAGTTTTCAAGGGACATTAATACCTAGGATTTATATTGAGGCAATACAATTTATAATTTTATCTATGGAGCCAAAGGCTAATAGAAATTATTTTTAAGATTTATTTTAGTTTAGTTTTGAGAGAGAGAGAGAGAGAGAGAGAGAGAGAGAGTGCGAGTGGGGGGAGAGAGGCAGAGGGAGAAGGAGAAAGAGAATCTCAAGCAGGTCCCGTGCTGTCAGTGCAGAGCCTGACATGAGGCTAGATCCCACCAACCGTGAGCTCATGATTTGAGCGGAAGTCAAGAGCCTGATGCTTAACCAACTGACCCATCCAGGTGCCCTGGAGACTAATATAAATTTGATAAGAGTCTCAGAAGTTATATATTGTTTTTGAACTTTTTCAGTGAGGTATCAATTATCCACAGAAGATAGAACCATTGCTCTTGACCTTGGCTGTACATTAGAAACAGCTGGGAGACATTTTAAGACTCCCAGTGGCCACACCACACCCTGATCAGTTATATCAGATTTTTCCAGGGAAGGATGGAACTCCAGGATCAGTATAATTTCCCCATATAATTTTGATGGACAGTTCAAATTGAGATTCACTGAGATAGAAGGAATTACCACAATAAAGTATGCCAGAAATCATTTTCTTCTTTAAAAATAATATATTGTGAAGCTCACTCTTAGATTTTGTTGAGAGGAAAGTTGAAAAAGGATTTTTAGGATATATTACATTTATTCCTCCATTTATACATCCATGCACCCATTTATTCAACAGGCATTTATTGTGTTCCAAAATGTGCCAAATTGAGCTGAGTTTATAATCTTAAATTAGGGAAATTATGTTTTTGAAGACAAAAAGATGTACTTTTGACCCTTTCTTGTGAGAATTTAACCTGGAGGATAAAGCAAAGGAATAGTTTTGTAACTGCGGTTCAGACTAAGATGGAAATGATTTTGTCAACTAGAGGTTTTCTGTTGTGACTGTTCTGTTTGACAAGATACATTAAGGGGAATGGGCTTAATGAAATTCGGTTAAGGGAATTCCTGGAATCAATAAATTGCGTAGAAGTCATTATAAGACTGTTAGGTGTAATCATGTCATCCATAGAAAATTTTGCTCTTAATGATTTTTCTTTTAAAAGACACACTATAGGGGTGCCTGGGTGGCTCAGTCGGTTGAGTGACCGACTTCGGCTCAGGTCATGATCTCATGGTTTGTGAGTTTGAGCCCCGCGTCAGGCTCTGTGCTGACAGCTCAGAGCCTGGAGCCTGCTTCGGATTCTGTGTCTGCCTCTCTCTCTGCCCCTCCCCCATTCATGCTCTGTCTCTCTCTGTCTCAGAAATAAATAAACATTAAAAATAAATAAATAAATAAAAGACACACTATAAACAAAAATGCCTTTAAATTTGCATTAATTACTGATCTTGATAAGTGAAACCAAGCCATGGAACCAATATGTTAATGAGTAATAATTTATGCAAAACTTACCATAGAGCCTCTTCTAAGCACTTTTGACACCCTACAATCCTCATAACAATCCTGTGAGGTAGATACTAGCATTCTCTCCATTTTAAAAACAAGGAAACTGAGTCACAGTAGGGCTAAGTAAAATATCCAAGGTCACCCAGCTAGGGCAAGTAGAAGTGAACTAGGTGATGAAATTCAAAGTCAGTGGTTGAACCAAGCAATTGGTTCCAAGATCAAACTCTAGTCTCAAAGTGTGTCTGAGGAGCAGCACCAGCGGCATCCCTGTGATGCAGAATCCTGGGCTTCATACCTGATCTACTCGTCATCATCTGCATTTTAATAAGATTCCTGGGTGATTCATATGTACATTTAAGTTTGAGAAGTCATTCTCTAAATCCTTGTTTTATTCTGCCTCTCAGACCTGATGTGGTCGATTTTATGAGCTGCTTATAAAAGTATACACATGTACATGTCATTGGTATAGACTGGCATACTGAGCCTCCTAGTCAAAAATGCAGAAATAAGCTACATTAGATTATTTTCTAAAACAATGATTCTCCAAGTTCCCTGTAGGTAAAAGTCACTTGGATGCTTGTTAATAATACAAATTGTTCCCCAATCACTGATTTATTGAATCGGAATCTCCAGGGGAAGGCCTGAAAATCTGTTTTATTATTTTTTTTTAATCAAAGGGCCCTAAGTGATTCTAATAATGAGGGAAGTTTGGGCACATTGCTCTGAGTTAAGCTTTACAATCAATAAATAATGAAGACACAAAATCACTACATTTGAAAAACTATATCTTGATTGAAAATGCTGTATTATGTCTGAAGAAATAAGTGGCCGTCAAAAGGAAGCTGGTTGGCATAGAAGCATTGGAAAGAACTTCTCAGAGACAAAAGATGGCAAGGGCTCAGGCCTCACTCAGCTCTGATAAGGGAAGAAAATTTTCAGAATGAAGGATGGGTCTTTTGAAGGTATATCACACTATGGAGATGGATGCTTCAGGCTCAAGCTGCCTGATGACATTAAATGTTGGAATCATATAATTAACTCAACTTGCCCTGAGTCTATTCTCAGCAAGCAACCTTCTGATTAAAGCTTGACTTCCTATGCAGTGTGCTTGAGGGGAAAGAAAATGCATTGGCTGGGGGATAGGAATGTTCAGCTAAAGTTCTCATTGTAAATCAATAATCTGGCAGTCATATTTTATCCATCAGTGTTCTGGACTTTAAAGTAAGTCCACCCATGGGAGATATGTCCCCTTTATGCTGTTAAGGTACGATTCAGAGCCTGCAAAGCTGAAGTGCGTTGAAAGGTAACACAGACCACTCAGTGTGGGAAAGATCTGGCTGGATAGCCCTTTCCTTTGGAGATTTTTCTCCATTCTCTTTCTGATTATCACGCCTTTCCTCTGTAGCCCAAGGCATTTATCTTCTGGGGGGGGGGGGGGTGGGATGGGAGGATTATAGGGAAATTAGGGGACTGGAAAAGTTCTGGGAGAAAAATGTGGAGGAAAAGGTACTCTTAGTTTATACAAACTCTTTAGTTTATACTCTTTAGTTTATAACTCTACAAAGGTACTCTTTAGTTTATAACAAACATGATAGGAATTTGCAGCAGGACAGGAACTCTGAAGGACAGGGCATTATTTTAAGAATGGATTTACTATATTTCTTGGGGCACCTGGGTGGCTCAATCAGTTAAGTGTCTGACTCTTGATTTCAGTCCAGGTCATGATCTCACACTTTGTGTGATCGAGCCCCAGTCGGGCTCTGTGCTGATAGCATGAAGGCTGCTTAGCACTCTATCTCTCCTCTTTCTGCCCCTCCTCCACTCATATTGTCTGTCTCTCAAAATAAATAAATAAACTTAAAAAAAATAGAATGGATTTACTATATTTCTTTGACTTTCCTCCTTCTGAGCCATTTAGATTAATAATCTGGCCTGGGAAACTAACGAATGAGTTCAAGATCACAGGATTTTCTTATAATGTGAAGAAAATACATTTTTTGCCTTAAAATTTGCTGTTTATTGTAGAAGGGGGATCAGATGTAGATAAAGCTTGCCTGCTTTCTGTTTTGGGAAATTAAGCACAAGAGAAGGGAAAAAGAGAAGGTAAGAGGGGAGAAGAGTGAACATAATGGTAATTTTCTACTCTCTGGGCTTTGACATGGAGCATGTGTGTCCCTGTGTGTTAAATATGCATTAAATGAACTTAATGTGAAGGTGAGCTGCTGTATATCACTCTGAGACAGTCCACATCAAAGTAAACTGGACTGTGCAGGATGGCACAATAGAGGAGGGTCTCAGTGTAGCTACCTTCTGTTGAGTGTGGCCTGGTCCCTGACTTAAGAGCAGTGTTCTGGGGTGCCTGGTTGGCTCAGTTGGTGGAACATGTGATTCCTGATCTCAGGGTTGTGAGTTCGAGCCCCATGTTGGGTGTAGAGATTGCTTAAAAAAGTAAAATACAAACAAACAAACAAACAAACAAACAAGCAAGTAAGCAAGCAGTGTTCCTATCATGGTGTCCACCCTGGCAGGACTAGGTGACCTCTGAGCTGAGAGTGAACTTCTATGTCCATAGGAGAAATGGACATTGGAACAAACACTTCAGGGTGAGGAGTCAGCCAGAAAGCACTACCAGACTCTGACCAAGCCCAGAAAGACCAGATTACAAGTTATGTCAGGCTGGGCTTTAGTCATCAATCCTATCAGGGAAAATAGTACCTGAGAAACAGGGGGCATTGCCACCCTAGAGAATTTTGGAGGCAGAGGTCACTAACACTGGGAAACTTGACCCTTTCCTGCCCCAATAAGGATATGTGAGATCTCTCTACTGATAATAAACTGGTAATTTCCCTTCAACTACCACTTATTTCTCTGCTCCCCTTTCCATTACTGTCTTGAAGAATTTAACTATATACTTCATCTCCACTTTCCCTCCTATTTTTTATTGCATTCATTCCTGAGGCTTTCTTACCTATCATTCCACAGGATCTTCTCTTGTCAAGGTCACCCATGAATATGTCAAATCCAATGGCCAATTTTCAGTTTTTATTTTAATCTGCCTAGCAGCTGCCTAGACAAGGTCAGTCACTCCCTACTCTTAAGAAACACTTTCTTAACTTGCATGTACGAATTATTTCTGGATGTTCCTTCTGTCCCTCAAAAATAGTGTAATGCCCCAGGATGCTCCCTTTAGATTGTTTTTCAGCTTTGGGCGCACTCATCTCCCTGAATAGTCCCATCCAGACTAGTGGCTTGAATTTCCATCTATATGCCAATGACTCCCCTTATTTGGTACAGTATGGACCTTTTCCTGAACTGCAGATATATAGATCTATTAGCTCACTCAACATTTCCTTTAGAATGTCTAATAACCACCTCAAACTTAATGTACCTTAACCCCAGTTAAGGTACATTTCCCTCCTTGACCTGCCTTTGCCTCTCCAGTTTCCCCATTCTCCAATAGGTGGCAATTCCTTTTTTCCAGTTGCTCAGGTCAAAACCCTTGAATTCATCCTTGACTCCCTTTTTTCTTACACATTCCTCATTAATCTGGCAGCAAGTCCTATCAGCCTTGCCTTCAAAATATATCCAGAATCTGACCATTTCTTACCATCTCTGCAACTACTGCCTTATTTTGCTCAACTATTTTCCTAGATTGCACTGACTTCTGCTTTGCCTCCCTACAGTGTGTCCTCCATAGCTGCCAGCATAGTCCTTCAGCCTAGGCTGGATTCTGTGGCTAAATGTCAACAGGACTTGGTCCATTATTCCATTTGTCAGTTCTGCTTGTTTCTGCTTGACTTCATTAAGTATGCAAACTCTTTCTATGTTATGGATAAGATGGGAACTGGGAGCCCTATGCTCTTCTCCATCTAGTTTAGCAATCTGAGGAAAAGGCAATATCTCTCCCTACAAAATTTAAATATTAATTTCAGAATGATTGACTGACTTCACTGGCATCCTGTGTTAATCTCTAAACTAATCAAAGTGGTAGAGAAAAATAAGATATTCTGGCCACTCTGGGTCATATGCCCAACCTTGTTGCTGGGATAGTATGGGCCCCCCACCCATACTGTCAGCCTCATGGAGATAACCTTGAATAGGAGCAAGAAAAACACAGAAACCAGAAAAGAGAGACTAGGAAAGAATTTAATGCAGACAAAAAAATATAACTCATTACTAGAATTTAATACATGTGTTTGTTGCTTTAAGTGAGTTATTTAATCACTCTGGTCCTCCTTCATCTGGGGTAATAACACTTTATGGGGGTGCTGTGAGGTCAGGTTATTTTTATACATATAAGTTTGTTCTGTAAAAAATGAAATTATATACTTTGTAATATAACTGTTAGCTATTGTTAAATTGAGATTAGTCCATCAGTGGCTGATAAAAATATGGATAAATCCAAAGGATGACTTTCTGTAACTTATAACAATGGCTTAGATGTAGACAAAAGTCAATCAAAGAGTTAACATCTTAAGCAGAGAGACAGGAAAAAAAGTCTTGAAGACCAGGGTGAATAGGATTGGTAATCGCATACTTAAGTGAGTAATGAATAATAAGTAACTTTGGGAAGGATTATTTGAAGAAAGAATGTTATCAACAAGGCTGCAGTCAGTGTTGACCAGGGCTATTTTTCATCTGCATGCTTAACTGGAGAAGAATCTGTTTCCAAACTCAGGTGATAGCAGCATTTGTATCCTTCCAGATTGTGGAACTGAAGGTCTCAGTTTGTTGCTAGCTGTCAGCTGGAGGCCATTTTCAGTTCTTTGTCAGTTGTTGGCCAGAGACTGCCTGCACTGCCTTGCCAAGTGGGCCTTGACCTGGCCTCTTACTTCATCAAAGTCAGCAAGAGAGAGAGGCTCCTAGCAAGACAGATGTTACAGTCTTGTGTGACGTAATCACCTTTGCCATATTCTGTTAGCCAGAAGCAAGTCATGGGTTCTACCCACACTCAAGTAAGAGAATTGATCTCTCAATAACATGAGAACAGAAAGTGAGGATAAATGGGGGGCCGTTTTAGAAGGTCCACTATACTATGACAGCCTATTTTCTCTCCTTGGTCAGATTTGCAAAAGAATACTACTACTAATAAAAAGTGCTCAACTCTCTGTACTCAATAGATATATACTTTACACATGTAGGTCATGTTACAGAATCCCTATTCATGGAGGAATCTTGAAATTCTAGACAGGTCATACTTGTTAAGAAAGGTTATAAGCTCCCTTTTTAATAAAGAGAAATTATTTAATAAGACAATCCATACTTTAATTTCTTTATCAAGGAAGGGTTTTGAGAAGACCTCCATAATGGGAGAATACTTCTGAAGCTTTACCTAAAAAGGGATCAGATAAGTTCTTAAAGCAGGTTAGTGTAATAAAGAAAGTTTTCTAGCTTAGCTAATGTTTGTTTGTGCCTTTCTTTAAAGAATCTGACAGAAATTTATAGAATTTTTCTGGAGTTGTATCTGAGGGTTTCCTTTGGTAGGAGCTTCCATTTATTTCATTCTTTTTTTTTTTTAAGGTTTATTTATTTATTTTGAGACAGATATAGAGGGGAAGAGAGAGAGGGGAGAGAAAATCCCAAGCAGGGTCCATACTGTTAACGCAGAGCTCAAGTGGGGCTCAAACTCACAAACTGTGAGATCATGACCTGAGCTGAAATCAAGAGTCAGATGCTTCACTGACTGAGCCACCCAGGTCCCCCCTCCCCCATTTATTTCATTCTTGAACTATCACATGCATTGGTTGGGGCATCTTGCTTCCAGTTTTTTAGTCTGATAATATTTAATTAACAAGCATCTTCATTCAGTAACTGAATTGTTTCAAAGGAAAGGAAAAATCTGGAAATACTAAGTATTTCTTTTGGGCTGGTTATTGGTGTTTGTCTTTGAGAAGGAGTTTGGTCAGTAACTTTTACTGAGTTACCAAGAGCAGTAGTTTAGGTGAGAGGCTTTCTTCTTTTACTAGAGACTTCTCAATGGACCCCAGGTAGCAAAAATTGAAAATCTGTTTTGTGGTGTCAAAACAGCCAATTTGGACATAACTTGTTTAGAGCCTACATACCATTTTATAGTGCTGGCTTCCTTACACTGGGTGATTCTGTTCCCATTTTAATGGAATAATAAAACATAAAAATGAAAAATAGACATAAGATGGGGAAATAAATCAGATAAATAAAATAACAAAATTATCTGCTATATTGAAAACAACAGCAAAATCCCAGTAAGTACTAAGCAAACTCTGTTAAGTTAAAATAAATGTAAGTGATTAGTAAATCTTTGTATGTCTAGTTTATAGGGTTGGATTTCTTGAGGAATTTCAGAAGAGGCAGAATTGAAAGTTAGAGTTTTTCTGAAGGGTTCCTGGGGGGAAGAGGATGGTCAGGAACAGAGTCTTCTCATTCATGCCAGAGATCTTTGTGGCATTAGTCAAGGGATCAGGAATTAGGGCCACCAGGACAGTTCACTTACCAGGTCAACATAAATATAAATACAGCATAGGCTTAAACTATTAGTGAATTTATGTTATCTAAATCAACATATTCAATCCTTCCTTTCTCTTTTTCTTTTTCTTTCTTTCTTTCTTTCTTTCTTTCTTTCTTTCTTTCTTTCTTTCTTTCTCTTTTTTCTGTATTTATGTATTTGTCCTGTCAGAATATAGTTCCTGGAGTCAGATTTGTTGCTGTATGATTCTGGGCTACATAGTGACCTTTTACCAACCTCCAGTGTCCTTGTCAATAAAAAGGGGCTAGTAAGTTGAAAGTATGCTGTAAGAATTAAATAAGAATATAATAAATATGGCACCATTGACCCAGTATTTCACACATAACAATTGTCAGTAAGTGGTAGCTGCTGTTATTTTAACTATATAACCTAGATTAGTTTTTTTCACTTTGCAACAAGGGTGATTAAGCATCACTCTATCTGGGTGAAAGTATTTGATTTTAATTTTTCTTAATGTTTATTTTTTTTTTGAGAGAGAGAGAGAGCAAGTGGGGGAAGAACAGAGGGAAAGAGGGAGACACGGGATCTGAAGCAGGCTCTAGGCTCTGAGCTGTCAGCATAGAGCCCAACATGGGGCTCAAAGTCATGAACCATGAAATCATGACCTGAGCCGAGGTCAGACGCTTAACCAACTGAACCACCCAGGTGCCCTGAAAGTATTTGATTTTAAACAGTATTTTTATTTTAGTATCATTGGACAAATGCCATATTTAAGCAATGCTGTTAATAAAATAATAGTATGTCTAATGCTTGGCATTTTAATGAAGTGTGCTTTATGTAGAATCAACATTTTAATTTAAAATATTGGCCATCTGCATATTTTCCCCAGCAGTTAACTTTAAATTTTCATAGCTACTCTTTGAAAACTAAAAACAAACATAGTTGCAAAAAGTTAAAAGAAAAACTATGAAAATATTTCTAAAATGAAATGGACACTTTGGTCTTTCAGAGATTCATCAAGCAACAATATGTGGATATTGTGCTGGATGTGGGCAATACAAGGATAAAGGAAAAGAGGTCACCACTCCTAAGGAACGTAGAGTGAGGTAGGAAGAGGAATGTACCATGGGACTGCTTCCTGCAGAGCTCTACACAAAATGCTTCTGTAGCAGAGGACAGAACAGTGAACTCGGCCTGAGGCTCTCTGGGCAGCTTTCCTTAAAAAGAAAACACAAGAGAATGGTGGTAACTAAGATGAAGAGAATTTTCTAGATAAAAGCTAAGTGGGGACAGGGAAGAGGTCTTTCAAGAAGAAAGAGTAGTAGTGTGAACAAAGTGGCATAGAACCAAGAAAAAGTCTAACTCTAGACTATAGAAATAGTCTATTTTCCCATAATAGGAAATACAAGAAATTCATTCAAACACAGATTACATGGAGAAAAGAAGTGGAAGCATTTGGGGCTGGATGATGAAATACTTTGAGGATCAGTTAAAGAGTCTGCATTTCATTTTACAGAGTATGGAAAACCAGTATGGGTTTATAAGCAAGGGAGGGATGGGATTAACTTCATAGCAAATAATGTCAAAGGAAATCATTCCCTTTTAGCTTGCTATTGCTATATTTAAAAACTTCATTGAGAAACCTACATTAATGAAGCAAGCAGGCTCCCAAGGTGGGGGTAAGAGAATGCAAACCTGCTCTATCACCCTTGCCCAGGAGGGCACCTGTTGTTCCAGTAGGGGATTATCATACCTAAGAAGAACAGATCCATCATTCAGATAGAGAGTATCATTGGAGAAAGTAGTTGTACATATCATTTTTCTATTCTTCTGATTTTGCACCAAATGTTTTAATGTTCTAAGAACCAGGTTTTATAGGTGAAGTGAAGATTGCCACAATCCTCAGAAGTAATGCAAGTAACTCACATAAAAAAGTGGATTCTGTTTATGTTATCCAGAGTGTAGGCAGTCTGGGAATTCTCAAAACATTTTCTCTATTGCAGAAAAATCCAAAGGCATGTGGGTTCAAACACTTTTTCATGTATGTTCCTTACTTATATGCAAAAATGCCATGAAACTCTTATGCAATACATCCTTACAGACAAAAAGACAAAGAAATAATGGACAGAAATGTACAATGGCAAAGCATTAGAATTCTGATTTCCAAGAAGGTAACAAATTCCTCCCACGCTAGTGGATTCACTGTAATATCTGTAGTGTGGAATAAAGCATCATCTTTCCTTTTTCTTCTCCATGAAAAAACTACTCCTTGGGAAACTTCACTGCATTTCAGAGATTTATACTGAATAAGGATGCTTTGGTTTTATACCAACCATGCCAGCTTCTCTTTTGTTTCTCATTCATTTATTTATTCATCCATTTAACCAACAAATATTTGTTGAGTGCCACAAATATTCATTGTGTGCATGTAGATACTGGTGGGAAAGTTAGAAAGTCAAAATAGATTTTCTGTCCTCACAGAATTTCATGTCTAGTGAGGGGGAAAAATACTAAATGAATATTTAAATAAAAGTGTAACTACTGCAGTCTAGAGGCCAGTTGGGGCTTCCCTGACTATGGAGAGATAGATAAGATTGGCTAGAATCCCCCAGAGCCATTACCTGTGGGGTCAGAAGCTCTACTCTGCATATCCAGGTCTCTGTCTCATGGTCTCCTCTGTCTTTAAGCTTCTCTGTGGTGAAGCAGTCACTGCTTTGGGCTGCTGCTGCTTCTTCTTCTTTTTTTATTTTATTTTAATTCCAATATAATTAACATGCAGGGTTATATTAGTTTCAGGTGTACAATACAGTGATTCAACACTTCCATACAACACCCAGTGCTCATCACAAGTGCATTTCTCAATCTCTCTCACCTATTTCACCCATCCTCCCTGGTAACCATCAGTTTGGTCTCTATAGTTAAGAGTCTGTTTCTTGGTTTGTCTTGTTTCTTTTTACCTTTGCTTGTTTGTTTCTTAAATTCCAGATATGATTGAAATCATATAGTATTTGATTTTCTCTTTTTTTCACTTAGCATTATACTCTCTAGATCTACCCATGTCTTTGCAAATGGCAGGAGTTCATTCTTTTTTTATGGCCAAATAATATTCCATCGCACATATATACCACATCTTCTTTATTCATTCATCTATTGATGGACACTTGGGCTGCTTCCATAGTTTGGCTATTGTAAGTAATGCTGCTATAAACATAGGGATGCATGTATCCCTTTGAATTCGTGTTTTTGTATATATGTATATATCTTTGGTAGATACCCAGTACTGTGATTACTGGTTAATAGGGTAGTTTAATGTGTTGAGGAACCTCCACACTGTTTTCTGTAGTAGGTACACCAGTTTGCATTCCCACCAACACTGCATGAGGGTTCCTTTGTCTCTGCATCCTTGTCAACCCTTGTTGTTTATTGAAATTTTGATTTTAGCCATTCTGACAGGTGTGAGGTGATAGCTCATTGTGGTTTTGATATACATTTCTCTGATGATGAGTGATGTTGAGCATCTTTTCATGTGTCTGTTGGCCATCTGGATGTCTTCTTTGAAGAAATGTCTGTTCATGTCTCTGCTCATATTTTTTAAAGTTTATTTATTCTGTGTGTATGACAGAGAGAGAGAGAGGGAGGGGGAGAGAGAGAGAGAGAAAAGAGGGAAGGAGGAGAGAGAGAATCACAAGCAGGCTCTGCACTGTCAGCACAGAACCCAACGTGGGGTTCAAACTCATGAACCATGAAATCATGATCTGATCCAAAATCAAGAGTTGGACACTTAACTGAGCAACCTAGGCATCTCTCTTCTGTTCATTTTTAATGGATTATTTGTGTTGTTTTTAGTGTTGAGTTGTATAAGTTCTTTATATATTTTGGATACTAACCCTTTATTGTATATGTCATGTGCAGATCTTCTCCCATTCAGTAGGCTGCTTTTTAGTTTTGTTTCCTTCACTGTATAGAAGCTTTTTATTTATTTATTTATTTTACTTTTTTAATATTTTAGTTAACATACAGTGCAAAATTGGTTTCAGGAGAATTGAGTGATCCATCACTTACATATAACACCCAGTATTCATTACAAAAGTACACCCCTTAGTACCCATCACCCATCTAACCCATCTCCCACCCACCTCCCTCCATCAACCCTCTGTTCTCTATCATTAAGAGTCTCTTGTGGTTTGTTTCCCTTTCTTCTTTTTCCCCCATCCCTCTATGTTCATGTTTTGTTTCTTAAATTCCACATATGAGTGAAATCTTATGATATTTGTCATTCTATGATTGACCTATTTCACTTAGCATAATACGTTCTAGCTCCATCCACATTGTTGCAAATAGCAAGATTTCTTTTTTTGATGGCTGAGTAATATTCCATTATATATATATATATATATATATATATATATATACACACACACATACATACATACACATCTTCTTTATCTCTTCATGAGTCAATAGACATTTGAACTCTCTCCATAGAGTGTTTCCTTCACTGTGCAGAAGCTTTTTATTTTGATGTAGTCCCAAGAGTTTATTTTTGCTTTTATTTCCTTGCCTTAGGAGACATATTTAGAAAAATGTTGCTATAGTTGATGTCAGAGACATTACTGCCTCTGCTCTCTTCTAGGATTAAAAAAAATTTGTATTTATTTTATTTTTTAATTTATATCCAATTTAGTTAGCATATAGTGCAATAATGACTTCAGGAGTAGATTCCAGCGATTCATCCCCTATGTATAACACTCAGTGCTCATCCCAACTGTCTTCCTTAATGCCTCTTACCCATTTAGTCCGTCCCCCCACTCACAGTCCCTCCAGAAACCCTCAGTTTGTTCTATATTTAAGAATCTCTTGTGTTGTGTCCTCCTCCTGTTTTGTATATTATTTTTGCTTCCTTTTCCTTATGTTCATGTTTTGTATCTTCATTTCCACATATGAGTGAAGTCATATGATATTTGTCTTTCTCTGACCAATTTCACTTAGTATAATTCCCTCTAGTTCCATCCACGTTGTTGCAAATGGCAAGATTTCATCCTTTTTGATTGCCGAGTAATACTCCATGGCATATATACATATACCACATCTTCTTTATCCATTCATCTGCCAATGGACATTTGGGCTCTATCCATACTTTGGCTATTGTTGATAGCACTGCAATAAACATTGGGATGCATGTGCCCCTTCAAAACAGCACATCTGTATCCCTTGGATAAATACCTAGTAATGCAGTTTCTGGCTCATAGGGTAGTTCTATTTTTAACCTTTTGAGGAACCTCCATATTGTTTTCCAGGGTGGCTGCAACAGTTTGCATTCCCCCCAGCAGTGCAAAAGAGATCCTCTTTCTCCTCATCCTTGCCAACATCTTTTGTTGCCTGAGCTGTTAATTTTAGCCATTCTGACAGGTGTGAGGTGGTATTTCATTGTGGTTTTGATGTTGGGCATTTTTTCATGTGTTTGTTAGCCATCTGGATGTCTTCTTCGGAAAAGTGTCTATTCATGTATTTTGCCCATTTCTTCACTGGATTATTTGTTTTTTGGGTGTTCATTTTGATTATTTCTTTATAGATTTTAGATACTAACCCTTTATTTGATATATCAGTTGCAAATATCTTCTCCCATTCAGTTGGTGGCCTTTTAGTTTTACTGATTTGTTTTCTCACTATGCAGAAACTTTTTCTCTTGATGAGGTCCCAGTAGTTCATTTTTTCTAGGATTTTTATGGTTTCAGGTATCACAGTTAGGTCTTTAATCCATTTTGAGTTTATTTTTGCATATGGTGTAAGAAAGAAGTCCAGTTTCATTCTTTTGCATGTAGCTGACCACTTTCCCCAACACCATTTGCTGAAGAGACTGTCCTTTCCCCATTATTCTTTCTTTCTCTATCAAAGATTAATTAACCATGTAATTATTGGTTTCTTTCTGCGTTTTCTATGTTCTATTAATCTATGTGTCTATTTCTGTGACAGTAACATACTGTTTTGATTAGTACAGCTTTGTAATGTAACTTGACGTCCAGAACTGTGATGCTTCCAGCTTTGCTTTTCTTATTTATTCAAGGTTGCTTTTGTGGTTCCATACAAACTTTAGGATCGTTTGTCATAGCTCTGTGAAAAATGCTGGTGGTATTATGATAGGGATTGCATTAAATCTGCAGATTTCTTTAGGTAGTATAGACATTTTATTTAACAATATTTGTTCTTTCAACCCATGAGCATGGAATATATTTCCATTTTTTGTGTTACCTTCAATTTCTTTCATAGTGTTTTATAGTTTTCAGAGTACATGTCTTTCTCTCTTTGGTTAGGCTTATTCCTAGGTATCTTATTATTTTTAGTGCAATTTTAAATGGGATTGTTTTAATTTCTCTTTATACTGCTTCATTATTAGTGTATAGACATGCAACAAGTTTCTACACATTGATTTTGTATTATATACTTTACTGAATTCATTTATCAGTTCTAGTAGTTTTGGGGTGGAGTCTGTCAGGTTTTCTATGTATATAGTATCACATTATCTGCAAATAGTGAAAATTTTACTTCTTCCTTATAAATTTGCATGCTTTTATTTCTTCTTCCTGCCTGATTGCTGTGGCTAGGACTTCTAGTACTATGTTGAATAAAAGTGCTGACAGTGGACATCCTTGACTTCTTCATGACTTTCAGAGGAAAGCTCTTAGTTTTTCCCCATTGAGGATGATGGTCACTGTGGGGTTTTCATAGCTTTTATTATGTTGAGGTATGTTGCCTCTAAACCTACCTTGTTGAGAGCTTTTATCATGAATGGATGTTGTACTTTCTCAAATGCTTTTTCTGCATCTATTGAAATTATCATATCGTCTTTATCCTTTTTCTTATTGATATATCATGTTAATTGATTTGTGAATATTGAACCACCCTTGCATCCATACAATAAATCCCACTTGATAGTGGTGAATGTTTTTTCTAATGTATTGTTGGATTCTGTTCTGCACCTCTTTCCAAGAGGACATCAACCCATTCTATCCTCAGTTTTTACCAGACCTCTATTTGTAAGTGTGGCTGACTTTAATGAAGATTTAGGAGTCATGAGGAGAGTCTGTAGCATGGTTTGTGCAGCAAATGAATGTGAAAACATTATTTGGATATTCATGGTTTTAAAAGTCCATTCTATCACTTCACCTTCTCACTGGACTTTCATCTCTTTAAGACTCAGCTTTCCCTGCTTTCTCCTTCCTCCACTCCTTTCTTTGCCCTTTGCTTCCCTTCCTACCATTGCTCAAAAGCAACCAACCAGCTAACCGACCAACTGCCATCACCACAATAACAAACACAGTGAACAATAAACAAATCCTTTTATTCTTTCATGAAGCCTGACCACCTTTTTTTTATCATTTGGGCTTCTGAAGATATCCATGTTCTCAGAGTTACAACTTCTACTCCAAAAGGCTTATGTATATATTATACTCAATACAGTGTTTTTCTATCCTAAGAGAAATTCTGTTGCCATCTGTTAAGATGTGTATTTTTAGTCTGGGTATATTACAAATTAGGATGCATGCTCTGACAGAAAAGTAGGAAGTATAATAAAGTACAGTATTAAAACAGAGGGACTGGATTTAAACTGAGGAAGTAGAAAAGGAAAGCTTCTCTGAGAAAGAATAGCATGTCTCAAGACTATTAGCATAGTCTAGCGACAAGGAGGGAAGAGCATTTAGAGTAGGGGGTCTGGAGATGGGAAAGAGTTTGGTACATTGGAAAAACTGAAAAGAGGCCAGCATGGCTATACCCTAAAGAAGAAGAAGAGAAAGAAAGGGATGAAGGTGGAGAGGTAAGCATGGACTGATCATGTGGGACCTTGTAGGCCACATGACTCCAATTTTTAGCTTCCAGAATCTTCCCTAACAAATGAAATGGCTTCATGAAATTTTTTTTTTAACTTTGAGTTTATTGGTTTTTGAAACCGATACAATTGTGCCAAAGCTGGCAAATGTGTACGCACACACACACACACACACACACACACAATTGTTACATAAAACACCTTCCCCGAGGGCTATATAATTTGGCATTATTATGAAGTCTATCCTATATAGCCATACGCATGATTCTGGGTCAGCCCAGGTGATCAGCTGAAAATTATCTCCATATTCATTTTCTCTCCACAGGAATGTTTCTTGCAGAGAGACCCACAATATGAGGGTTTCCATAAGAGCTTAAAAAAATGTTGCCTGCCAGCAGCACATGAATTTTCTATCAGTTTCTAGGATTTGGGTCTGTTCAGCTGACACACCCATTTCCCCTGAAGAACAAGTAGCTCTTCCTCTGCCCAGGGCCTTAAGTATTAAGGACCAGCAGGAATAAATCTGAGTTCTGTTTACCACCAGGGTAAACTGCCCTCCTATGGCATTCTTGTGGAAAGGCACTTTTCTGGGGTTTAGTATACCCCCACATATTTATAGGCACTGAAAATGACATACATACCTTGCAGACATTGTGCCCACTGCTTACTGCCAATATTAATCTGTATCCAATGATGATTCTCATTCTGTTATTTTCTGGAAATAAATTATTTTGTTTGTTCTCTCAATTCTACCTACCCCAAACTATCTTACTCTTCTGCTCCATTCTTACTTTTCACCTAGTAATAACCACACTTTTTCAGCTTTTTATTGAAAGTAATAAATTAAGACGTCTATCTTCAAGCGGTTTCACCTCGCGTAGTCATCGCCAACACATACATTAGCACGCTCACAGTACTGAGTGTTCCGGAATTCATTTCAGTAGCAACAACATTCACTGACCTTAAAAAAAAAACAAAACACAAACAAAAAACAAAAAAAACACCTTTCCACTTACAGTTACTTGCTAGTCTTACACAACTGTACCTTCCACACAGTATAATACTTTAAAATGAAGATAGTTTGAGGAAGCAATATCTTCGGCGGCTCTTCCTTAAAAGGAAGCCACAGGCCACTTGCTGAGATTGGCTTTGCTGGAGGTACTAAGATTCCATCCGGTCATCCTGGGAGTCAACACTTATGGTGGAGCCTTGGCTACTGGCATCAGCACTTTCATAGGACTTTTGATCTTTGGCAAAGTTGATGAAAACCTGATTTTTCAAGGGAAATAAAGCCATTACTGCTTGGTAAGCCAAAGGAAGAAATAAGGTTAATGCACACACACACACACACACACACACACAGAGTGAAAGAGAAAATAAGAAAACTAGATAGTTTAGGGACATGTCCACACATATATACACACTCTCACTAGTAGTCCTTTTACATACTCAAATTTAACTGGGCTTTGAAAATAAAACCCATATCTACAACTATAATCATAATATAAATCTAAAGCTATAGTTGAGTATCTATAACCACATATCTGTATTTATATGATCTACATTAACATCTCTATCAAGAAATAATACAGGAACCGAAGCCAAACCATTATCAAATGTTTATGAGATGATGTTGAGAGAAATTTCACTAGTTTCAAGGGTTAATATACTAAAACAAAATTTGTAAAGAAAGCCCACATTAACTTTATGTTCAGTAAGCCAGTTATTTAATTTTTTTTTAACGTTTGTTTATTTTTGAGAGAGGCAGAGCGTGAGCAGGGGGAGGGGCAGAGAGAGAGAGGGAGACACAGAATCTGAAGCAGGCTCCAGGCTCTGAAATGTCAGCACAGAGCTGGACGCAGGGCTCGAACTCAGAACTGTGAGATCATGACCTGAGCTGAAGTCAGACGCTTAACTGACTGGGCTACTCAGGTGCCCTAGTAAGCCAGTTATTTAACAGGCAGACTTTTATTACTTGGTTTAAAATCATTAAGTCTGTTAGTCATAGATTCCTCCAGAAACTATTGATATTTTGTGTCTGACATGGTCATGGTAGTTGATTATAAGTCAAAGGCTAAATTTTCTGGGTCAGTAAAGCCATAATTTCCTGAAGGCCCCATAAAAAATTTTCCATAAAATGCAACACTCTGAGGCCCCTGAGGCTTAATGTTCAGACCCGTTGTGACGGTAGATGCAATGAACTGTTCTATATATCAGCTTGGTAGAGCTGTACGAAATTAACACCACACAGAGATGGTGAAGAATGACCACAAAGGCTCTAATTACTGAATACAAAGAAATTAAGAGATGATATGAGTAAAACAAAAAATTCTACATTTACCACTTTGGTTGCATGATTCTAGCAGATCTAAAGTCTGATACCAAATTCTCTTTATGCTGTGCTAACCCCAGAAGCCAGTCAATAGAAATGTTATTTAAGAAACCTACTGAAAAGGGGGAAAAAGACAGAAACTTATCAAGGATAAAGTAAGGAAAGTGTTAACATCTATTTGTTTTCTAGGTGAAAATACCACTTTGTTGCTCTACATATTCATATAACCTAATGGATATAAGTGTCTTATAGTAAGGAAACGTTTTCTTTTCTCCATTAAAAAATAGTTCATGCTTTTCACACTCTTTTTGAACATCCCAAAAAGTAGGTAGAGTTAAATTAAGCTGGGGTGCCTGGGTGGCTCAGTCAGTTAAGCATCTGACTCTAGATTTCAGCTCAGGTCATGATCTCACTGTGGTGGGATCTAGGCCCATGTGGGTCTCTGTGCTGATGGTGCGGAGCCTGCTTGGGATTCTCTGTTCCCTTCTCTCTACCACTCCCCGACTCGTGCCATCTCTCTTTCTTTCTCTCTAAAAGATAAACATTTTTTAAAAAAGAAATAAATTAAGCTAAGTTTTTCAGGTGTAAGCTTAGATATTGCTTCAATTAAAAACAAACTGAATGGTATTAAAAAGAAAGAACCAGAATATGTAATAATTACTATGTGACATTATGCACTTGGATAGTGGTATCCAGCTTACCTCTTCCAGGGTTGTTTGACTCACTAAGAAATTTGTGATATTTAAAGCAGTCTTGTTGGTTTCTAGCAGATCAAAAATGTTTGCCACTCCTCCTGCCGTGACAGGCACATGGTATTCTAGCATGCTGAGGTGCTGATCCTGTGGAAACCGAGGGAAACAATTTATTCTGCAATGTCAGGTCATACTGAGTTGACTAGACATAACTTGACCAAGAGCTAAGGAAAATACTGAAATGCATTCCATTGACAATGATGCAAAAGTATAAAGTGATGGCTGTATTTTGAAACTAACAACCTGCAAAGAGATGAAAAGTTTTATGAATGTCAAAGAGGAAACAAATTACAAACCTAATGAATATTCCAAAGTAGTCTACATTCCTATGCACTTATAAAGTCATCACAGTCTTGCCTAGAAAAAATACTGTGAAATGGTATTTTAAATACTTTTTTAATGTTTGTTTATTTTTGAGAGACAGAGTATGAGCCAGGGAGGAGCAGAGAGAGAGGGAGACACAGAATCTGAAGCAGGCTCCAGGCTCCAAACTGTCAGCACAGAGTCCAACACAGGGCTTGAACCCATTAACCGTGAGATCAAGACCTGAGCCAAGGTCGGATGCTTAACCGACTGAGCCACCTAGGTGCTCTATGAAATGGTATATTAGAGGTCAGATTATGCTCAGCTCACATTAAGGCTTTTTCAGGGATCACATTTAGAATTTTTTTGTTTTGTTATAATGTTAGAATTGTTCTAAAAGGCTGTGGATTAACTTCAATTTATATTGGCTAAAGATGCTAGATTTCAAAAGCATTGCATATGAAAAATCTCTTTCAAATATGCCACATTCTTTCTTAACTCACCTGGAAATTCTTTTCAATTTCTTCATTAGTCCATAGTATCACCATCTACTTATAATCTATTCTTGTTTTCTTGGAGCATCTTTAACATTTTGCTTTTCTACATATTTAATAGTTAGCATATCCTTTTTATTTTTCCTCTACAATGACTCTTAAATTTAAACCTTTCCTCTCTATTTGCACCATCAATGTTATTAACTTGATGTTCCCCACTCCATATCTAAGCAACTGTTACAGCCTCTTCTGTGGCCTGGAAACTGCATACATTTATACATTCTGGCACAAAGCAGCTAGGATAATCTTTCCTAAGCACTATTTGATCAAGAATCTACCCCTGCAACCTATATGGATCATGACTGTGTATTTCACCTGGTATTCAAGACATGTTACTGGAAACCCCTCCTCTTCTCGCTCCTGTGCTCACTGCCTACCCCCTCTTATTAACCTGTGCATGCATCATGCCTGTTACCACAATCAGGCTATCTTACTTATTTTTATTCCCAAAATGTTGCTTTTGCTATTTCCCTTCTAGAGATCTAGAAACCACCACATACTCATAAAGAATGGTCTGTTTAGAAAGAAATGAGACTTTTGTGATCACTGCATTTGCTTTTTGTAGCCCCGGCCCCACAAGGAACAGACCAGGGTGAATGTAATCTCATCACTCAGTGAATAAACACAGATTTCAACTCAGAAATTCACCAAAAGGAGAAGCACTATGACCAACGTGATTTGTGCAAAGTGTCCTTTAATTTTTAAATTTGATTTTAATTTAGATGGTTGAAAATAGACTTTGATAAGAATCGTAAAAGCCATTGTTTCCTGAAGAAGTTAGCCAAGGTTTGGGAGGTCCAGGCAAAGGTATTTTATAGAGATAAAGAATTATTTTAAAAAATGCACTCTATTTTACTATCTACAATCATGTCACATTACTATGGTGCCTTATAGTTTATGAAGTAGCTTTGTGCACATTTTATCATTTATTTCTCGCACCAATTTTGTGAAGTAGATGTCATTATGCCTATTTCACAAAGGAGAAAAATGAGGTTCAGAGACTTTAAATGTCTTGCTGGAAGTCACACAGGGAGAGCTGGATTTTGGTTCATCTTTCACCATTTCTTTCCACCTTTACACACCTGATTTCTATTAAAAACACTGGCTATAACTACATCTTGTACAAACTACCTACACATCAAAGATGTTATAAGGATAGCTGTTTTGTCATGTGCATTTATTTAAATATGTACTATATGAGATACATACACATATATCTGTGCCTGTCCATCCTGTGGGTATGTATATATAACATGAGATTAATTGAATAATGTTTCAACTAGTGTGGGACTTAAGAACTTGATTTCCAAGCAGTTCAAATCATTGTGGGCTTATTTTCCAAATGAGAGGAACAAAGAAGATAATCTTTTCCAGCTGTGACATTCTGGAACTTTGTAATTGTTTTTTTTCTAAGAAGAAATGTTCTTGGTCATATAATATCTGTCTTCCCTCAGTCCCCTAACATATATAACTAGTAAACTCTGTGTATACAACTTAAAAACTAATAGTATGGTCATAAAGCCTCTGTGAGGAACAAATAAATGAAGATATGTATATGTGTGTATATATATATATATATATATATATATATATATATATATAAGGACTACATTTTATGTATGTATGTATGCGCTTATGTTAATGCAAGCTGTCTACACCCAATGTGGGGCTTGAAGTAATAAACCTGAGATCAAGACTGACATGCTCCACAGAATGAGCCAGCCAGTTGCCCCAGGACTACATTACTTTTAAATAGCTACAAAATTATATAATTAATTTGAGGATTCTATTTGTTCATAGTAAATATGTTTCAGAGTGTCTTATGTATCTTGAACTAATAAGTGTATTAATAGTAAAGCCACAGTCAACTTCAAAAAGGCAAACATCCGTATGAGATTATGACTACCAAAACCAGTCAAGACTAAGAGGTAGGACAATTTCTTACTTACTTTTAAGTATGTTTTTGGAAAGTGCAGTTGCATAAACCTTGTGAGGGCCTCCATGCTCACTTTGGTATTCTTCAAGTGAACCTTGACAGTAAATCCTCTTCCAAACCTAGAAAGAAAAAGTGTGGAATGTGATATGAGTTACATTTCGCTGAAATAGCTCCCCTGGAATTCTAGGTAATGAAACAGGACCCAAGCTGACCATGATAGCCCCTTTACTTATATAAAGACTGTCATTTTGCCATAAAAGTTCAGGGTATGTTGCAACTGGAAATAGTGCACTGCCGTTATTTTTTATTTAGTTCTACCACTATCCAAAGTCACACTCCTTGGACAAAAGCTGCATTAGAAAGAAAACATAAAATCTTGGCTTTCTTTGACGTGGATGAATTGGCAATTGATGTCAATATCTGGGGTTAAATACTTTCTAATTTAAAGCAGACAGGTCTTAAAGGGCAAGTCTTTGGAGATTTGGTGTCAAAAGTGAGCATTAAAGTTATTGAGGTTTTAAAAATGAATAATAAATCAATATGCTAGCTAACTGTTTGCCCAAATATAGACTTTATAAACAAGTCACAACAGACTCTGGGAACAATGTATATGGCCTCTTTTGCCCTTTTTTGCTTACCTTGGTTAATGCTATCTTATAAGAAAACCAAGTTGTACAAATAAAATTATAAAGTTAACACCCTGAAGTTTGGAGATTAACATGAATACGTGTAAGTGCATATGCATTCTGGCAAATATAAAATTTTAATTTAATTTTAATTTGGTCATATGATATTTATGCACGTTTCCCCAGTGTATTCTTGATTAAACGTTTTGAATGCAGTAAAAATGTTAAATAGTTTACTGAAAGCCTGTGCAAACGGAAAATGAATACGTTAGATAAAAATCTATGCCTTCATGTACTTGGGAAGGTCTAATTTCTTCTTGAGTAAACTCTTAGAAACTGCCTTCTGAGAGTTATTTTTGTCGTAGTTGTTTTTAAGACCTAAGTAAGATAATTTTAAGAGCTTCGGTAAGATAATTTAACTTTAAGGTGAACTGATGATCAACTTTTTCTTTCCAGTTTTACTACTCATTACAGGATAGGCTGCTGAGTAATCCTACAAAGTAAGGACAGTACTGTTAGATGTACTTCCCCACATCAAATGTCAAACAATGCCATTGTTCTTCACCTGCTCTTTATATGCTGCAAAGATCCAATGCACTGGAACCTTCCATTCACCATAATGGCCAACCTGGTACAGAGAGCCTCACATTCTTCCATGCTGAAAGACAGAATCACATCAGAATTCTGGGCACAGAGAAGTGCTCATAAGCATAAGCTGAGCTGTTTCATTATGGCACCTTGGAAATACTATTTTAGTTCCTTAAGATGTCTTTTCCCTTGAAGGACACACAAAATACATTTTAAAATATAAATTAAATGTCTTCACATAGGGTTTATTACTCTTTATTCTCCAGCTTCAAGCTATCTCTCTCACCTGGAATGCCCTCTCATCAAATGCAGCATTTCTTTCAACCTCTTTTAAGCTTAGGCTCAAGACCTACATTTCCTGAGAAATGTTTCCAAAATAATCCTGAGCTTTTTTCATGATGTTTCATATTCCATATTCAGTTGACTTTTATGCTTTTTTATTTATAACTAGTTAACCTATACTTGATTATATAATCTCTCATTTCTAGAACTGTGTTAACTGGTAGAGATCCTCTCCACTTCCTACAAAAGTGAATGGTAATGAAAAGACTGGTTTCAGAACACATAGTGTATGGGGCATAGCTAGAATATGAAAAAGTCTCTTAATTATAAACTAATCTAGAACTTTTCCTACTATGAGAATTGCAGGGAAGAGATCACTTTAATACATGGCTAACCTTATAAAAAAGGCACAGATAAAATGCTTCAGCAGCATTTTTATTTCCTTGATTGGAAAGGTCTATTTCATGGAGGAGGACTGGGAGATTAGAATTTGTATTTTTTGCGGCACTTGGGTGGCTCAGTCAGTTGGGCATCTGACTCTTGATTTCAGCTCAGGTCATGATCTCACGGTTCGTGGGATCGAGCCCCGCATCCGGCTCCAAGCTGACAATATGCAGTCTACTTGGGATTCTCTCTCTCCCTCTCCCTCTGCTCCTCTCCCACTCATGCATGTGCTCTCTCTTTCTTTCTCTCAAAATAAATAAACAAACATTAAAAAAAAAAGAATTTTGATTTTGTGAAAAGTTTCAGGTAGAAAGCACAGCCAAAGAGAGGGTGTGGTGATAAGGAAGGCAGTGAGTGTATGTGGAACCACTAGTCATTCAGATTGACTGAGAGGAGAGGGTGTCATAGGAGAAAAAAAAATAAAAATAAACCGGAAATTTAGATGAAACCAGACAATAAAAGGCCTTGTATACTACGGCTGAGGATGTTGAACTTTATGTGATAGGCAATAAGGAGTCCTAGTCAAATTAAGAGAGTCATAAGTCCCTCTCAATTCGAGAGAAATTTATTTTTAGAAAGACTGTCCTATTGGCCACAGGAGCTGGATTCTCACATGAAACCTGCCTGACTCGCCCCTGTGACCATAAACATAAAATACTTTATTTGGTTGTGGCAATTCATCACTAATATACATTACATAGGAATACCTCTTCCCATCTCTCATCCTAAAATGCTGTCAACGACTTCAGCGTTCCCCCCACTCAGTTTACCTGTGAGACGTGAGGATGACGGAGCATTTATTCTGCACTTCTTCTGAAATGATCCTCCACAGGTGCCGTTTTGACTTAGGGTCCATCCCAGAGCTTGGCTCATCCTTAATAGAAAGTTACAGGGAAGATTTATCAAATTAATTAATATTTGATGAGGTCCTTTACATGAATCACTGCGTCTCACTTGCCTAGAACAGAAATCACTTTGCGAAGTCCTGTGACTAACTTGTTTTGTACTTAATAGGTTTCTTTCTGCTGCTGTCAGAAAGCTCAAAATTAACCATTTAAAATTGTCAATCTGTTTTAAAAAGTGCCTCAGTGAAGTTGACACCCTGTTACTTTACACTTGTCTCATATTTCTTTGGGAAAAAAAATCCGGTTCAATTACTGACAAAGCAGAGTTTCTGCATTTAATACTACATTGCCACATGTATATTTGAAGCTACATCAACAAGATTGCTACCTTGCTCCTGATAGCAGAATTGTGGCATGAGGAATAATACGGCATGTGTCGCACAGAGAATACAACCTGATTTTCCAGTTAATATGTTTGAGGTAGATTTTAAATTCTATGCTACTAATTGAAATTTAATACTCTTTAGGGAAATTAAAATAAGATTTGTAGAAATTGTCAGGTAGAAAATATAAATCATATTTAAAATAAATGTTTCGAAAAATTGTTCAGACGTAAGATGCAAAATGTACAAAAATGAATGACCTAAACAAAGAATACTAGATCCTAAGAGATGATTAAATTAGCAAGTTCTAGGTCAAGATTAGGTAATAATTAAAAATATGAATTTGCAGTGGGAAACATCCACATAGGATCATCTGAGGCTTGTGTTTATAGTAAGAGGCTAAAGAAAGGAATGGATATTGATTTGGGCAAACAGTAAAGGATATCTTCTCATTGCCCTGTTTTTGAAGATGATAGCATAGATGGCCAATGCATACGGAAGAAAATATAATAGCTTTCTCTCACAGCCTGTATTTCAGTTCAGCTCATTAATATATAACCTTTGCAGAGCACTTTTAAATGTTTTAAAGTAATTTACATCCATTATTTCACAGGGGTACCTAAGGATTGTTTCGTTTAATTTAGGGGACACTTAGACAATAAAATTCCACCATAAGCATCAATTGGCAGGGAGGTAATGTGCTATAAGCTTCTGGTATTATAGAAAGGTAGGTTGTGTATCACTCTCGCTGGGCAGTTTAAACGATTTGGTTCTCTGTCTGACTGAATCCCCAGAATAATGTGGTGATTTGTAACTGAATTCGTATTGCATACGGTTAAAGCTCTTGTGAAGTTTGGAGCTCCTTGAATGAAGGGGAGCTTCCAAAATAAGGACAAGTTCATTTCTCGGTAATAAACACCTCCACAATGTTTGGTGCGAAGAGCAAGCAGGATGCCACATCACCTCTACGTGAACTTTGTATTTCCAGGTGACGAATTTAATTTTCCAGCTCCTAACCGAACTATAAATGTGAAGTGCATCTCTTGCCTCCAAAAAATTCAAACAGAATAGGAAGGCATATTGTCAATCACATCCCAAACTAGGTAACGTGTATTTTTAAGTCACGAGGAAATGAAATTTTAGCACAACATGTTGCCCTAAAATGTGTCTCTCCTCTTTAGTAGTTGGAAAATATGTTGGTTCATCTGACGAGTTACTAACAGAACAGATTTCTTCAATAATGGGTAATCAAATTCTCCCATATTTTGTAACTTTACTTACTCATTAGCATACCCTGAATTTGGTTTGGCTACTTCCTGTTCCCATGACAAGTGTCTCTTCTGAAACAGACTGAGCCCTAGCTCTTTGCTGACATAAATTCCCTTAAGGAGACAGCGTATGTAAAGTGTTTTGCAAAATAACCAGCACACTGTGAGACTTCACCAAAGGTTTATGGCAACAACGATAGTAACATGTTGCACATACTATTGGACGTGTGATTCTTATTATGTAGTAGCCTTTTCCACAACAGTCCTCTTACCAGCAGCAAAATGGAAGGTTTCCCTATCAAGGCCAGTGCGGTGGATAATTTTCTTTTTGTGCCGTAACTGCACAGCGAGGTAGCCCTGTCCTTGTAGGGCATCAGGTGAAGTCTCCTAAGGAGTTTATGAACAGTCTGTGGGTGGAAAACAGGAGTTAGAGGAAAAGATGCTTATGAAAGAAAGTTCTATAATGAAGAAATACATACCTGGAAAAAATTCAAACATTTAAACCAGCATAGATTTTATTCTTACTTTTTTTAAATTAATTTTTAAAGTTTATTTACTTATTTTGAGAGAGACACAGATAGCATGAGTGGGGGAGGGCAGAGAGGGAGGGAGAGAGAGAATCCCAAGCAGGCTCCGTGCTGCCAGCACAGAACCCGATGCAGGGCTCCAACCCATGAAGCTGTGGGAGATCATGACCTGACCTGAAACCCAGAGTGGAGGCTTAACTGACTGAGCCACCCAGGTGCCCTATTTTTACTTTTAAAGGTCCACCTACAAATGAAAATTATTTAAAGAGATGAAAACGATTCTGTGGAGGCTCATTTTCAAATGAGATTTTCCCCTGTGTATGTGTGTGTGTTTACAATTGCAGATTGTACTTTCTGCAGGATTTCTTTATAAAACTTAAAAGAGCTAAAACAGAACATGACACTTCACAAGGCAGGTTTCTCATTGACTGTCCTCACTGTTCTTTCTTCTTACTGGGGGAGCAAGTTGTCACAAAGGCTTCATGTCTATTTAAAACTGACCCACTATCAAAACTTTAGCACATTAACTTAGGAATCATGGGTTCCTGAGGCTATTTCTGTTGTTAAACAGCTCTGGTAAAGAGAGGAATCCTAGGAGGATTTCCACAGGTCCTTGGGGTTGCAGAAATAGAGGAGAGACTGCCCTAAGGGTTAGTCATTCCATTAAAAAGGCAAATGATTGCCATGAAGCACAAGACCACATTTAAAAAATCAAAATGGAAGCTATTCTATTTTATGTGGGCAGTTTGCAGGGAATTGCATGTTTCAAAACTTATCTAAACACTAAAGGATGTGCAGACCAACCCAGAGCCTAAGGTAAGTGTGATCCTTTACTTGATAGTTCTTGAAAAGTAACTGAACAAGCACAGGTCAAGGAGCTTCTGAAGCTGAGTTCATAGGTGTATATATGATGTACAAAATTAAGCTAAGACTGCCTAAACTGTCAGTGACAGGAGGAAAATGCCCTAGTTTTTCAGATGTCAACTTAGTCTTGAGAGTTGGGGTTGCGGCGGGGGGCAGCTGAAACAATAATGGTTTTCAAATGAACTAGTTTTTCACACTTATACTCACGTCCTTAATATCTTTTTCTGGAATTCCATGTATCCTCGCGTAGAAATACAAATGTTCTTCCACCGATACCAGGTCGTCTAAGGCATCTTCCTGAGGGCAGTATCCAACCAATGAGCTGTGTGAGTCAACATGACCCAGAGATCTGCATTGAGAGAAGTGAAGATACAGAGGGGTTTCAAAAGGTATGTCCCTTCTAGTCCCCAAAAGTTGGGAAGGCAGCTCTACTTTGGTCATGGAGATTTGTGATTCTAATAAAAAAGAGGTAAAATAACCCTACCATCATATCACACACATAAAGTTTTAAAAATTAGGGAACAAAATAGCTGTTTCTCCCCTAGGGATGTAATACTATATCTACAAAATAACAAAGTGTTCATTTTAATTATGTTGTGCTTGATAAATTGAAGCCATGGTTTCCCATACCCAGTTATATTTCTGATCAGAATGTTTCCACTTGAAGGAATTATGTCTCCTGTCAGCATCTTGAAGATAGTTGTCTTTCCTGCTCCATTCACCCCAAGAAGGCCAAAGCACTGGTTTGGGAGAGGGAAAAAAAGATGTAAATCTTAATCCAAACCAGACATGTTACTATTACATCTGTTTCCTCTTTTTCCCTGGATGAAATAAATTCCAAAGAAAAATAAGTTCCTGGAATTATTCATGGATATTGTAGTGTTCTTCTGGCATTTGATAAAACTTTCCCTTTTACAACAAATATCTTTTTTTTTCCTTTAACCATCTGAACATTTGTATATATACACAGGACTTGTTTTACATATTATATTATCTGCGTGACATGATAAAATATTCCACAAGTAAGATACGCTAACTTGACAAAGTAATTATATTTATAGGTTTCACATTATTCACACAAAATCACTACTGAATAAGCCACTGAAGCAATAATTTCTTTATGCTGTTGAATGGATTGGATGCATGTGGTTTGCAGCTCTCCTCAAAAAAACTAAGGGAAATGCCCACATTTTCTCTTTATTTTCAAAGCTGGCTTAATATTTCTTCTATAAAAATGGCAAGAATAAATATGAATGCAGTTCTAGGACCTTGCTTCTTTTTTTATTAAAAACAACTTTCTAATGCATATTTATTTTTGAGAGAGGTAGAGAGAGAGCTTGAGCAGACGAGGGGCTGAGAGAGGAGACAGAGGATCCGAAGCAGGCTCCAGGCTCCACACAGACAGCAGAGAGCTCAATGCACCACCTGAACCCACAAACCGTGAGATAATGACCTGAGCCAAAGTCGGACGTTTAACCACCCAAGTCATATGCTTAACCCACTGAGCCACCCAGGCACCCCTAGGATCTCACTTCTGACAACAGATCTCTTCATGCTGTCTTTCACAGGGAGCTGAAAACTGAAAGTTGAAGACAGCGCCCTGCATGGGCTTCTTGACTGAAAGTCCAGCCCAGGGAGGACAGTAGGTAGCATGGGCAGGGGCTCAGAACTAGGTGTGTGGTGAATCCTCCCCGACGAGAGGGAAGACTTAGAGAGTAAATAACAGAAGGATATGTGTACATTGTATACACAGAATCCATCAAGATATTCAGAGGTTGACTTCTACATTTCTAGAAAAAAATAGGAAAGTTTAAAGATTTTTGTGACTTAACATGCCAATATAAAGGACAGTTAGGAACAGAGCAAGTTCCTCACCTCCCCAGCGGGTATGCCAATGCTGATGTTGTTTACAGCTATAATCTTTTTGTGGATAAGTTGGTAGGTCTTTGTGAGACGATGGAGCTGGACCAAGTCAAATTCACTTGCGCCATTTTCCACTCTTAATCTCTCAGCTCGGACGTCTTCATCTTCGTCTATTGTCTCCACTACAGGAGACGAACTAAATTTTCTAAAGAAGAGTCTAAAAAAAAAAAGACCCAGTGATTTTGCATCAATGATTTTAAAGTGGCACAGCTCAATTTCAACATGTTTTAATGAATTTTCACTTCACTGAAAGTGCACAATCACACACTAGGCTTCAGATTTGTTATGCATTATGCTACTTAAGTAAGTTAAGAATTAGTACAAATGCTCTTCACCATATTCAGTGACATGAATGTCCCTCTATGTTCTGTTTACTGTGAATGTCTTACTTAGTATCTAGGCAATATATTAAGGTTATCAGCCCTGAAAGCAGTCTCAAACCCACATCAGTACCTTGCCTAATGTATGCTAAAGCAAACCAATCCAAACAAAATTTAAAAAACCCAACAAATCAATTCAGGTCTTCTTCCCAATGTCCCTGTTTCTTTTAATGATATCCCCAGAGATTCTAACTGTGATGTTTTCTTTGAATCTTTCCCATTACAAAAGCTACGCGTGTAGTCAGTCTCCTAACACTGGAAATGCCTTGGAACACCCAGTCATCAATCATGTTCTGTCTATTTCTATTACCATCAGAGGCTTTCACTGTTTCTCACTAAATTCTTCAAGAATTTTTAACTGTTCCAATATCTCTGATCCTCCATTCTAAACTGTATGACCTCCACAGAATCACATCTCCTAAAGCACCATTTGACCATGTTGCTTTCTGGTCAAAACACTTATTGGACTATTATTTGTTTGTTGAAAAAGTCCAAATAATCTTTCTACCCAAGTATCCAATAGACTCCATAGTCTTCCAGCCACATGCTTGAGCTCCTACTATTTCGTTGCCTTTATTCTACGTTCTAATCAAATTGTATTACTCATTTCTCAAATACACCCTAAGATTTTTTTCTTGGTCTTTGCTCTTGTCATTATTTTTATTACTATTATCTTAAGTTTTATTTTTCAATAGGTGATACATGCACTCTATGTATTAAAATGGTACTGAAGAATATATAGTGAGAAGTAAGTTTCCTTCAACTCTATAGAGCTCTCCTCAGCAGGGCACCCATAGAGAGATAGTATATGCATATGTATGTATAAATTATAGTTCTTTTCTAACTCAAATGATAATATACTTCACACAAAGTTTTGAACTTAGCATTTTTCACTCAATAAGTATTAGTAGTAATCCCAAATATTCCATACAGAACTGTATCAGTCTTTCTAATGCCTGCATAGTGTTTACCTATGAAAAAATGTAAATTTGTATAATTTATTTAACTAGTCCATGAAGGACATTTAGGCTGTTTTCATTCTTTTGCTATTAAGAATGGTTGCGATGATGGATAACTTTATACATTCATAAATCTGCAAATGTGTGAGCATATCTGTAGGAAAAGAATCCTAGAAATGGAATAGTCAGGTCAATTGTATGCCTATTTCTTTTTATTTAAGATTCCATTTTCTCCTTATTCAACCTTCTCCAAACCCATTGCTAATATGCTACTCACTCTCACTCAGTCTTCTTTCTTCATTTCTACTTTTTAGCCATCCTTTAAACTCAACTCAAACACTACATCCTTTGTTTATGTATGCATTTTCTCTCCACCACTGAATCTTAATCTCTTTAAGGCTAACAATTGTGCTTCTTTAATTTTATTCTCTCACTCTACAATAATACTTGCAGACACAGAGTGAGGTGTGATAACTATTTACTGAATGGAATGAGTGGTGAATTCTGTTACAATTTTTTTTAAGTTTTTTTAGCACATTTCCACGTTACTAATAGAAAGGTTTAGACTATTGTTCCTTCCTAAATATTTTGAATTGAGTTCTATCATGCATGTCAAACACGATGTTTTCTTTTTATTTACCTGAGTTTCTTTATTAGCCATTCGTTGATTAAGAGCCGCAACAAAAAGAACATGGTGCCCTGAGAAACCAAAGCCACAAACATGGCACCTAGTTTATCCATCTCAAAGGTTTCACTTGGGTATTCCACTCCATATGCTTTTAAAAAGTCTAGGACCGACTGTTGTTGAGAAAGTTCAATCAAACCATAGCCAAAACAGAATTGTGGAAAAATCAGGAAAATACGCTTGAGGGTTTCAGAAATAAGTTCTAAAGTCTGAAATAAGAGAAAAAAAAATGAAACTCAGTGTTAGACTTCTGACAAATTGACAAAAATTTAAAACTGATGTGAACACATGTGATGTGGGCAAATATTAAAACTGGAGAAGTTTATCGAGATTGGCAATTATTTCCCATGTGTGTTGAATTTCCATGTAAATATTTACTATAACCAAAACATGGAGATTTATTACTAAAATATAAGCAGAAAAGGTTTATCTTCTTTTTGAGATGATCTGAGGCATCAGGCCAAACCCTGGAGACAGAATCACTTCTAGCCCTGCCTTAGATCCTAGAAGTGTAGAAATAGCCAGGATGTTGGGGTCTGGTACAGGGTCTTGGTCATGCCTAGGTAAAGAAAGGATTTGGTACAGTGAAGTTTTAGAACTTTAGGTAGTTCCTATTTGAAGAGGGGCTAAATGGTGAACTGAGATGAAGGAGAGACAACCTATCTACATGAGGAGCAAATGGCTTATTTTCATGTTATTCACACTTGGGCCAACCACTTGCAACTCATGAATTGTCTTCTTCCTCCTGGAGTGTGCTTCTCTATTCCTCAGTTCATGTAGTTTCCTCTCCATTCTTTCTCGTTCAATTGCCCAGCACTGTTCGTGCTTCCCTTCTCACTAACTGTAATTGTCAGCTTTGAATGGGAAGTGATGCTCACAATGAAGTAGACTTTATCTAATACATGCTTGAAAGGGAACATATCAGGTTTGTTCTCTATGAATGTTCAACAAAAAAAACCACCCTTAACCAATAGTCACATAACTGAGCCATTGTCCTTGTTCCTACCATATGATAACAATTAATGAATAAAAATTTCACTGGACCAATAGGTTCATGATTTTTATAGTGTTGTACACAATAATTTGATTTCACCTCCACTTGAACCCTTTCAAATGCCAATAGTTTTGACATTGAGTAAATATAATCATAGGCATTAACCTACTTGGAAAATAAAAAGAATCTTAAAAGGCTGTAGTTTCTCTTCTATCAAACTTAATAGAATTAACTGAAATTCCTCTTTTCTATTTAGAGAATGCAAAATGTAGAAAATCTTTTCACCTTGAACATACTGAAACATTTCATACGTTTATTGAAGTTTACCAGGCGAATAATGGACCTTACCGGATCATTGGGCTTTTCCTTGGAAAGGAAGTATACCACTGACAGGGAGACAATGGAATTGATGCCAAAGAAAAGGTTGATGCAGACGTAAGTGATGAAAGCCATCCCTGTTTCATGGAAGAGCCCAGCCAGTAAGTACATCCAAGAAAATGTGGCATACCTATATGTTAATAACACAAGGATTAAAATTATGCCTTAATCCTTATTCTTTAACAAACAGATAAAACTTTTGATAGGGCTCCAAAATGAAAATAAACATTAGGGATGTGTCACTAAGCCTCACAGCTAGATCTCTGTATTATAAAAACTTTTTTTGGCAAATTCTTTGGATTTTTAAAAAGTGACGTGGAGAAACGGGAACACTCTTGCACTGTTGGTGGGAATGCAAACTGGTGCAGCCGCTCTGGAAATCAGTGTGGAGGTTCCTCAAAAAATTAAAAATAGACCTACCCTATGACCCAGCAATAGCACTGCTAGGAATTGACCCAAGGGATACAGGAGTGCTGATGCATAGGGGCACTTGTACCCCAATGTTTATAGCAGCACTCTCAACAATAGCCAAATGATGGAAAGAGCCTAAATGTCCATCAACTGATGAATGGATAAAGAAATTGTGGTTTATATACACAATGGAATACTACATGGCAATGAGAAAGAATGAAATATGGCCCCTTGTAGCAATGTGGATGGAACTGGAGAGTGTTATACTAAGTGAAATAAGTCATACAGAGAGAGACAGATACCATATGTTTTCACTCGTATGTGGAGCCTGAGAAACTTAACAGAAGTCCATGGGGTAGGGGACAAAAAAGAGGTTAGAGAGGGAGAGAGCCAAAGCATTTTAAAAACTGAGAACAAACTGAGGGTAGATGGGGGGTGGGAGGGAGAGGAGGGTGGGTGATGGGTATTGAGGAGGGCACCTGTTGGGATGAGCACTGGGTGTTGTATGGAAACCAATTTGACAATAAATTTCATATTAAAAAAATAATAAAAAAATAAAATAGTCAATAATTTAAAAAATTAAATAAAACAGTCAATAATTTTTAAAAAAGTGACAGTAAGAAGCTTCTCTTTTAAGGAAACTTGAGTAGTTCTATATCATCACAACTACAAATGAATTCCTTTTAGAGATGCTGTCATCCAATCCAAGAAACTTTTTTTTTTTGCTCTCAGAAATAAGAGTTTAATCAATATAAATCTTATAATTTAAAGTTAAAGAAAAGTAATGACATTATGGTAAGCTAACTTAGCAGACAGACAAAGCTCAGAAGCTGGATGTCCTGCTGTAAGCAAACACTTGAGCAACCTTTGGGGTAATGATGAAGAACCGGAGGTAATGTAAACCTTCATCTGCCACACTGCTATGTCAATGGCTACTGCCCATGCATTCAGGGCAGAAAGAACTGCTATGCTAAGCACTGATTATATCAACCCATACTACCTGTATAGCCCCAATACAGAAATAATACTTGTGTGTGTGTGTTAAACATCCATAAAAATATAAATAAAATATACATGAGGATACATACCTTACAATGTGATATATACTCATAATTTGTCAATACACAAATCCACACATGTATGTAAATTTTTCCGATCATTCTGAAACATCCATTTTTATGTAGCTTATATTACATGTGTAGATTGCCAATCATGACACTTGGTACCTAGTAAGTACTCATTAATGTTAGATATTACTATTAATAATGACAACATTCATTTTCAGAAGTACTGTACTGTACAAACTGTGGACTAGCAAGTATAATGTGTTGTTAGTCATCACTCATGGCTACTGAAACCCCAAGACAATTGTAAATTAGCTAATGAGCTTTAGTTTCTGTTTGTGCCTCAGAACACTCAGTTCTGTTAATTCTTTTTTCACTGCAGCTTACCCAAACAGTAGAAGTAGGAGGGATACGGCACCTAAGTTGTTTTCACTGTAGAAGGCAGGTAATTTGAAAATTGCAATGACACCAATTGAAAATGCTACAGGCACCAAGTAGAAGACCTATGGGAATATGTAAAACAATGCTTAATACATGGTAAATATTTGGGGCTCATGGGTGGCTCAGTCGGTTCAGTGTTCAACTTTGGCTCAGGTCATGATCTCATGGTTCATGGGTTCAAGCCCAGCGTTGGGCTCTGTGCTGACAGCTCAAAGTGTGGAGCCTGCTTTGGTTCTCTGTCTCCCTCTCTCTCTGTCCCTCCCCAACTCACACTCTGTTTCTCCCTCTCTCTCAAAAATAAATAAACGTTTAAAAAAATTTAAAATATATATATGGCAAATAGTTTCCCAAAAACATCAATTGCCCATCTAGTTAAAACGATAACAAGTTAACCTTGAAGTATGTGAAGGAATGAATTTTTATTTATGTTCCTGTTGCTTGTAAGTTCAGCTTATTTTACATTGATTTCACTCTAGAATTTGTCTCCTGTAATATGAGGTCAAGCCAGTCACCATCTTTATAGATGTACATGGAGTCCCTGGTGTTCCTGCCTCCAGGCTTTGAGACTGGGGATCACTTTGTGACAGAGGTTCAGTGAGAAAGATAAGACAGTCAGGTATCTTGGTATTAGATGCAGTCTTCAAAGTATTGATTTCATTTTGAATGCTGGAACTCTCTCAGGTGGCTGATTTCGAAGGCCTGGTTATCGGTGTGAGCCACTCTGCATAAAACAGTGGGGTGGCAGGTTCCACACATTCTTGGAATCACAGTATATGAACAAAGAACTCAGTGTTTTATTGGCAAATAGAAATAGTAAATGCTGTGCAGGCTGCAGCAAGATGCACACTATGAAAGAGATGGTAATTTAATCTGGAAGGGAGAGGAATCTCCTAAATTGGGATGAGCCCCAGATATATGACAATGGAATCTGAGTAGTAAGTAGCCCTTTGCAGAAGTGTGTACTTTGAGCTCTCTTGACATTAAAACTCCTATTAAGTCCAGAGGAGTCATTACCATTCTTTTAGATTTGACTTCTTCAACAAAGGCATTTCAGACCTCACTGGATACATTAACAAAGTGGATATGCAGATAATTACCCTCTAGCTCTTCAAGCCAATGATCTATACAGCAACTCAGACAATTCTGCCATAATCACCAGGCAAATGCATACCACATCCTGGGCTTTTGGCCAATACTGGCGCATTTGGAGTCAAGAAAAACAATCTGAATTTGGGGACCATTTTATGCAAATGAGAGAGCTGTCAATGATATTCATCCTTTATTGTCCTAGTATCTCCTCTAATGTGTCATTCATCAGGGACTGCTACTTCGAAGTTTTTACCATTAGTATTTGGTACCATTCGGCAAGGCTATTTTGCTTTCTATTTTTCCACAGTAGTGGCTCTCAAACCTTATTATGCATAAAATAACTTGGAGGATTTTGTTTAAAATGTATATTCTCTGGGTTCCACTCCCAAGGTATAGAACTAGTAGGTCTGGAGGGGGCCAGGAATCTTCATTTTAATAAATGTCCAGGGGAATCTGATATCGGTGGGTCCTCAGACCACAGAGACGAGGGGAGGTGGCTCTTTCCTCTAATTATCGGGTGACTGTAAGTCTGATGCAAATTATTTTTTTCTTTTTTCTTTTTTCTTTTTTAATGTTTATTTATTTTTGAGAGACAGAGAGAGACAGAGCATGGGCAGGGCAGGGGCAGAGATAGAGGGAGACAGAATCTGAAGCAGGCTCCAGCTCTGATCTGTCAGCACAACACAGTGCTTGAATTCACAAACTGTGAGATCATGACCTGCGCCAAAGTCGGATACTCAACCAACTGAGCCACCCAGGCGCCCCCAAATTATTTTTTTCTTAATTTACTGACTTGTAGTGATAATTTTAACAAGGTAGGCATGAATAAATCCTGTATATAAAAGTGGTGTCTTCTACCCCAATCAATCCTGTCTCCCTGCAGGCTACTCACCATGTCATAAATGAAGTTTGTGGCCCAGTAGCAAGTCACACCGATGCCTGAAATGTGCTGCAGCTGCTTGGCTTTGGTCTGATGCTCCCTTACAACATAGGTGACAAAGCTGGCGGTGGTGACAGAGTAGCCCATCAGGATGGAGAGTGCCACTAAAATATCGATTAAGCTGCTCATTCTGTAGTGAGCAATAGGGAGAGGAGAGCATACATAAGTTTTTAGAACTCTTTTCCTTTCAGAAAGATTCATGACTAAAACCATCAACAAAACAGTATACGACTTGGCTGTGACACAAATAAGTCTTCCTGCAAGGCAGCCAGATAATATCTTCTACATGACTTGGCTATGACCCTGGATAAATATAGCTCTAGTGCATCTGAATTGACTAGGAATATTTGATCAAAAAAAAAAAAAAGCCCACCTCGGTCTCTAAGGGTTACTGGGTGTATGCAAGGAATATATAGTCCTTGAGCACAGAAATAGTACTTAAATGCTATGCAGGGAAATTGAAATGATGAAGCACTTACGTACTTGACTTATAAAAGCAGCAGATTCTGACTCTACAGCCAGCAAGCTCACTTGGCAACCCCACTGCACAGACTTTCAGAAACTTCCTTTTATCCCAGTCAGTGACTTGTATTAACAGCTCTTCTAGATTGACATTCATTCAGATACAACTGTGATTTCCAATTACAGTACTTTATTCAGAGGCTTCACTATGCCAAGGAGTAATGTAGTCATACCAGATATTTCCACTTACGTGGCTTGTTCTTGGTCTTGCACTCCTGGATAAGGATGACTATACATGATGATGCCTTAAAGAAGAGACAGTTCTGTTCATTAGTAGATATTCAGTTATTCAGAAATACCAATTTTTGGATGAATAATGCATAACACTTTCCTCCTTATGCTATAATTTTGCTTTGGGGATAGTATTTTAAAGGAAAATTATCCCCCCCCCCCGCTCCCCCCCTCCACCAACTAATCTCATCAATGCCACACAATTGGTGGCATTCACATAAAAATTTAAAAAATGTTTTTTCCCATTGTGTATGGAATTTTGGGGGAAGGGACAAGAATTTCCATTTCTTATATGGCATTTCCCCTCTATTACATTTTCCATTTCTTCTCCCTATCTAATCATGCACGTTTGTATTTCAGCGGCACTTACTACATTGGTGTTTTAGACCAATTATATGAGGATCTCCTAAAGAACACTGACCACCCTCATCCCTCTTTATCATTCTGTCGGCCAGGTTGGGAAAATACTGTAACCTGAGAAGATCCTTCCTCTTTCACTACCTCCAAGACGTCTATTTTTCTAGAACTTTATCTACTAGGGTAAGGCTTGAGAGCTTCAGTCATCTCTGACGGGTTTTCATTGACACATAAAGATCCAAGAGAATTCAGAGAAACTAGCTGGTGCCAGGAAAGTAGTCACTTAATTCCAATACAGTCCTAAATTATTGGGATCTCCGATAATCAGTTATAGTTTGAGTTAGAAACAAGATTCTTTTCTCCGCTTATCAGAGGATGATCATTAGTCATAGTCAAAAATGGGCTGGCAAAAGTTTCCCAAGGGACTACAGTGTGAAGACAAAGTCTATACTGTCTGAGTAACTTTGGAAAAGAATGGTAGGGGATGGCAGTGAGGCTGTCTCTTAAATATTTGTTTTATTAGAGTCATAAGCTGAGCAAGAACTTTCTCACTTACTGCTCATGTAGTATATGTTTATTATATCAGGATATTAAGACCCTTTCACAGCAGCCAAATATAAATTATTCTAAAGTTATATTCCCTCCATTAACTTAAATTTATAATTTTTGTTGAGTAGAATGTAACATATTTTGAGGTTGAATTCTGCAATTGTTACATGTTAAAGAAAAAAAATGTAATTAAAGCAAAACAAAGAAACTACCAGTAATAATCAATTTGGCCTGTAACTTTAATCACATCATTGGGGGAATGCACTTTTCTTATCTTTTGTGTAAATTAACAGTCTCTCTTTTTACTGAGATTCAGTTTTCCTTGGGGCCCTACTTAAATCTTATTGTTGAATTATAATATAGGCAGGGGAAAAACATTTCTTTTATTTCTTTCTTGTATTTCAGAATCAAGAACTACATTATTTCACTAGAGGAATCTTTGCAAATGCGTTTACTCCACTATGAAAAATTCTGCCAAACTAAGTGTTTCATAGATATTTTTAGCAGAAAGATCAAGTAAATGCATTAGGGTTGAGGACGTATAAAAATCTTCTCTGTGGGTTCTACCGTATCCAGCATAATGTCTTGACTACGGTGATTAGTCAATGAATACTTATTACATCATATTGAACCTTAAAATTTCAATTATTTCCCCCATATATAATATACATTAAAAATAACATATTATCTGTTTCTGTTGTCTCTATGGTCATACATCTAAAACCAGGTGCTTTCCATTGATCATTACTACTAATGCACTAAAGGGTCAGAACAAACAGGAGGTAGAGGGAACAATATGTCCGTATGTTTGGAAAAGAGCCTCATTGTAGAACAATTGTTAGGGGAAACAAGCAAACCTTTATTGTTTGAGAAGAAAACAGAATTTTCATGTTAAATTAACCACTAGAGGGAACCACATGAAAATAATAGTTATTGACATAGCAAAGGAAAACTAATTAAAAGATTTTTACTAGCATGTTAGAATTCAAAGAAAATCAATTTTATAGCTAAAGCAAAATCCTAATTAATGCAGAATTCAACAAACATGCTTTAAAACAGCTAGTGTCATAGGGGGAGGGAGGTGGCCGGAGAGTAATTGAGTTGATTTTTTTTTTTTTTAATTTTTTTTTTTCAACGTTTTTATTTTTTATTTTTGGGACAGAGAGAGACAGAGCATGAACGGGGGAGGGGCAGAGAGAGAGGGAGACACAGAATCGGAAACAGGCTCCAGGCTCCCAGCCATCAGCCCAGAGCCTGACGCGGGGCTCGAACTCATGGACCGCGAGATCGTGACCTGGCTGAAGCCGGACGCTTAACTGACTGCGCCACCCAGGCGCCCCTAATTGAGTTGATTTTTAAAGACAATATTACCATGGCAGATCCCATATGTGCATTACAAGACAATGAAAGTATTTTAGGGTGACATGATTTCTTCTTTGAAGAAAATCAAACTCCTCCCACAGAGGGTGGAAAGCGACCACTTTCATGAGTCTATATAAGAGAAGTTAAGGGGGGCCTGGGCGGCTCAGTCAGTTGAGTATCTGACTTGTGGGTTTGAGCCCCACGATGGGCTCTTTGCTGAAAGCTCCGAGCCTGGACCTTGCTTCGGATCGAGTCTCCCTCTCTCTCTCTCTCAAAAATAAATATTAAAAAAAGAGAAAAGTTTTTAAAAAAAGGGCACACTACTACTAACTGCTACAGAACTCATAAGCCCTATTTTTAAACCTAAAAAATAAATTTCCTTTGAAGGTCAATAAAAAGTTTATGCTCCAGAATTCTAATTCTTTAAATTCTGTAACTTAAAACATGCAATGGTAGGAGCCACAACAAGCCTGCTAGGATCCAGGGTGATTCAGATTACTTCAGTCTTGGTAAAGAATACTACTAATAAATGAAACGTGAATATAGGTTTCAAAAGCCGACTCTTCAAAAGTGGCATGTATGTTTTTCTCACCTACCTACCTACCTACGCTACATTTTCCCCTAGTCATATCTACAGCTCTTCTGCTTTCATTATCCTCCATAGAAACAAATATCTTTTGTTCTGATGTAGACATCCTACCAAAAGTCAAGTACTCAGTAGTATTTCAAACCAGGTTACACAAAACCTATCTGGCTTTAGTCACCATTTAATTAATTGACTGATTGATTAATTAATTAATTAACTAATTCTCTTTCACATTTTTATTTAAATTCTAGTTAGTTAACATTAGTGCAATATTGGTTTCAGGAGTAGAATTCAGTGATTCATCACTTACATATAACACCGAGTGCTTATTACAAGTGCCCTCCTTAACACTCATCACCATTTAATTTAATTTGTCACTTTTGACTATGTCCTTTATTGGTGCTATAGATCTAAGGACTATCTTTCAGTCTTGTTACTTTCTTCATGGTTCCTCCTGCTAGGAAACTGCTATAGCAGGTGGGAAGGAATGCTGTTCTCTCTAAAATGAAGACTGACAGACTCTCTTGCTAGAATGAGTGTTTGACTCTCATCACGAGAACATCCAACACACATTGTTATGCCCAACAGGAAGGAGATGAAAGAAAAACAGACGCTGGCATTTCTAAAAGACCGGTTGTGTCTTTTTTCCTGTTTAATAGGCTATTTGTTAGCCTATTTATTAGGCTATAGATTCAGTATTGGCTAATAAATATGTTACTCATTTGTTTCCATTATCATTATTATTTTTTTTTAGGATCAGTAAGGAAAAATAATTTGAGCAAGGCTTAAGATGATAAAATGATTTGATTGACAGTAATTGAATTAGAAAAAATAAATCAGTCTTTTTAAAATCCCAAATCCTGTTTTGAAAACCATGTGGATGCCTCTTGGGAAATCCAACTGCAATAGATCTGGCTGAGTACCGAAAAGTATTAGAAAACTGAAGGGGCAGGACTCAGACAGACTTGGGTTCAAATTCCATGTCTGGGCTCTAGAAAATAGTAACAGAGAACAAAAATATTCATTCTGAAAGGCTACTTGTAAGGATTAGCAATTTTTCATATAAAGCATATATTATAGGGTAAGTGCTCAATTAATGATCAGGTATAGAACTTCTTAGTTTAAAAGTTTTGGCTTCATCTTTAGATTTATCAACATTAATTATTTTTAATTCTTAGCCTATATACAAGTAAATAGTAATAAAATGTTTTCTTGTGAGTAACAGCTACTAGATGTGAGACCAGAAATAAGCATGAAGTAAGCTTTATTATCCTGATTTGATAAATGAGGAAACTAAATTAACCCAAAGTTAAGGAAATTATCTAGAATGTTCCATCTGGTGGTAGTTACTACTTTCAGACTCCTTTTAAAGATCTGTGATTTAGATACCATAAAATACCTGGAGGAAACAGAAATCTTATATGCATTTTTATATGGAGAGAGGCAAAAGTTGCAATACAAGAAGCTTCTGTGTAAGTAACTTTACCGTGTCGGGCAGCATCATATTTTGACATGTTAACCCGCAGGAGGAAATTATTCAAGCTGTTGAGGTAAGCTGGAAGTGAGTGATAGCCTTCTGGATCATACCATACCTGTTAAATTCCAAAAAGGGAGGCAAGATCAGTATGGTGTTTAAATAAATTAGGCTGCCTTTACATCTGACAGCTCACAGAATTTATATTTAAAATAAGACCAACAATTTCCCAATGAGTTATTTTATCTTGGAAGATTAGAACCATTCCCCAGAGTGTTGACCACAGACCTCTACATTTCCAATTTAGAGATGGACAGAGATTGAGAAAACAGTTTTTTTTTTCCTGCATGATAGCACCACGTTATTAGTTATTCTGTATCTTCTGCATAGGCAAAGCTTGAAATAAACTGAAGAAATCGTTATTATCTCCATCACTGTGGCTGGTCTGTAGTGACTCTGGGACTAGAGCGAAAGCATACTCAATAATAATAATAATCATAATATAAAATAATGTCTAGGCAAGGATGTAGAAAGAAATTAAATACAAAGACAAACACTGTGTCCTTAGCAACAAGAATGATAACCTTGAAATTCCCACACTAACTTTCTATTCTTAGTTGTAAGCCACAGGGAGGAGAGTTACTTTACCTTCTGTGTCAAAAACAGAGGGATTTAAAATACTGGTGTGCCTCAATTCAAGAGACCCAGTTGATAATTTAAAATTACAAATCTAACTTAGAGAGAAATTATTCGTTATTAGAACTCTTTGTTTATGCAAGAATGTTTACTTTGTGTGTGGAGAGAGGAAGAAAAGGAACAAATGGCAGAGAGAGGGCATTCAAATCTCCAACACTACTGTCTACTTTCTATATGACCTTATGAAAATCGGCTAAAACAGCCTCCATAATATCTCATAGAAATGTTGTGAGGATGTGATCAGGTAGTTTGTGCACCAGATGATACAAGTGTTGGGCTTATCACAGTTATTTATATATATCACATATATATATCACATATCACATATATATATCACATACATATATCACATACATATAACATATATATAACATATATATATATATATATATATATATATAACATAATAATATTAGTTTCTCCACCTCCCCCAAGTCTATGTATGTCTCTTACTACCAAATGAGAAATATGTGAAGGACAATTTAAAATTCCTAAGACTACCGTAGATCTTCTGTGCGTGATTCTGTGACCCTAGCTTGTTTGAAAGCATAGATATGATCTAGATGATGATAATAATAATAATAATAATAATAATAATAATAAAGCCTACAGGATTATTTGTCTTCATCAAATTCCGTTCAGTTTCCATGCTCTTTAAGAAACAAGGATAGGGGCGTGTGGGTGGCTCAGTTGGTAAAGCATTCAACTTCAGCTCAGGTCATGATCTTGCAGTTCACCAGTTTGAGCCCCGCGTCTGTCTCTGTGTTGACAGCTCAGAGCCTTGGGCCTGCTTTGGATTCTGTGTCTCCCTCTCTCTCTGCCCCTCCCCTCCTCATGCTCTCTCTTTTTCAATAAAAAATAACATTAAAAAAAAAGAAACAAGGATAAACACATAAAATATATATGTAAAGAAAAACGCATAAAACATTAATGTTCAGTTTAGCAAAAAATGATGAAAGGAGTACATCCATTGAACAATCACTCAGGTTAAGAGAGAAAAACTGGAGATGCCTGGGTGGGGGTGGCTCAGTTGGTTAAGCTTCCAACTTTGGCTCAGGTCATGATCTCATGGTTTGTGAGTTTGAGCCCCACATTGGGCTCTGCACTGATGGTGTCGAGCATGCCTGGGATTCTCTCCCCCTCCCCCAGAATAAACTTTAAAGTAATTTTTAAAAAAGAAACAAAAATTGCCAGTATCCAGAACATCTCTGGAATTCTGTGTTCTTCAAAATCAAAATCACAATAGTCTCTCTAAACAATATGATTGAGTTTTGTCTTACTCTTTTTATTTTTTTTTAATGTTTATTTATTTTTGAGAGAGAGAGAAACAGAGGATGAGCAGGGGAGGGGCAGACAGAGAGGGAGACACTGAATCTGAAGCAGGCTCCAGGTTCTGAGCTGTCAGCACAGAGCCCAATGCAGGACTCGAACTTGTAAATCGTGAGATCATGACCTGGGCTGAAGTCGGACACTTAACTGACTGAGCCACCCAGGAGCCCTGAGTTTTGCCTACTCTTAAAGTTTATAGTAAATGCAATGATAGTTAAGTGTTCTTTTGCTTATTAATAATGTTTGGGATATTTACCTACTTATGGAACTAAGCTCATTTCACTGCTGAAAATTCTTTGTTTTTTGTTTTTTTGTTTTGTTTGTTTTTTGAGAGAGAGAGAGAAAGAACAAATGGGGGAGGAGCAGAGAGAGAGGGAGAGAGAGAGTATCCCAAGAAGTTTCAAGCTGTCAGCATGGAGCCTGATGCAGGGCTCAAACTCAGAAACCGTGAGACCATGACCTGAGCTGAAACCAAGAGTTGGATGCTTAACCGACTGAGCCACCCAGGCACCTTCTAAAAGTTCTACTGAATGATACAACAATTCATTTATTCTGCTGTATACGGACATTTGGGGTTCTGTTTTAGCTAATGTAAGAAATACTATTTTGTAAATTTTTGTATGTGTATCCTGGTACTTGTGTATCCAGTTTCCCTGGGGTAAATACACAGGACTGGAACCCCAGTGCTATGGGGAAAGCATTATGCCAAACGCTTCTCAAATTGATTGCACTCATGTTTTATTTTTACTTCATCAAAATGCTTGAGCATTTCAAGTTCACATTCTCATTTGTATGACATCCCAGAGGAAAGGTCATAATTTACCTTAGCAAGTGTTCTATTGGCAGGAACTGCTGTTATATCAAAACGAAGGTCTTTAGTCAAAGGCAACCCAAAACTCCAACCTCCATACCTATATATAAGAATAACAAAACTTATATTTGTTTTAATGGAGAAAACATTTATAAATAGATCTAAAATGTTTAACTAAAGGCTCAATGTTTTCTTTCCATTAGGAACACATTTATAGCATGAAATAAATACTGCCTGACAAATATTTTACTTTTTTATTGATCTTTTATTATATTTTAGTCTAAGGTATACACTGTAACTAGAAGTAAAAAGTCATTTTAAGCAATTGCAAATGTGGACTAATCATTCTGAAAATAAGTGATATATAATCTAACCAATTCTGCCAACTTACCTGGATCATGCACCATCTCAAAAATTATAGTATTTTTGCCCTTAAAATTCCTTTTTAAAGAAGTAATTTATCACTAAGGTGATATTAGATCAGTTCTCATCTTTTTTCAAATGGCTTCATTTCTTTTATTCTCCAAACTTTCCCCCCTGGTTTTCCCCTGGTGATATACTTTTTCTCTTCCTGGGTATTTGAAGGTGAATCGTGCCTATATAATTGCCTGGTGCTTGTCAGTTCATAGTCTCTTGAAAATAAAAAGTGGACTTAAAAAACCAAGCAGCAATTTTAAGAACAGATTAGTTTAAATATCCCAAATTATGGTTGAGTTAAATATGGTTGAGTTAAATAAATTAGTCACACTAGACTAATCTTGTGACTATCATCCTAAATGTGATCTACAGAGCTATACTTTTGACACACAAAGAACATGGAAGTATATTCCTTATTTTTTAAAAAGCAGGTTTTAGAAATGTTTGTTTATAATAAAATGCCTGCTTATAATAATAATGTTTATAATTGAAAATATTTACAGGTATCTGTGTCTAGAAAATATCTGGAGGATATACAATCAATAGTGGTTATACGTGGATATAGAGAGATTCCTTTTTCTTTCTGCGTATATGTAGTTTGTAATTATTTTACAGTGAACATCAGTCAGTTATGTACATTGAGAAATAAAAGAGGGAAGAGATGAAGGAAAGGAGAAAACTAGACAGCTATTACAAGATGACCAACTCCCCATGCCCCAACTTTATCTGAGGTACAACTGACAAATAAAAACTGTATATATTCGGCTGTACAACTTGATGGTTTGATATGTGTATACACCGTGAAGTAATCACCACAATCAAGCTGATTAAAATATCCACCACCTCATATAGTCACCGTTTTCTTTCTGTATGAGCATGCATGCACGTGTGTGTGTGGGGGTGTGTGTGTAGTGACAACTCTGAAGATCTGTCCTTTTAGCACATTTCAAGTCTACAATACTGTGTTGTTAACTACAGTCGCATTGCTGTAGATTAGCTCTCCAGAATCTCTTGCATGACTGAAACTTTGTAGCCCTTGACCAACATTTCCCCATGTCCCCCCGATCCCCAGACCCTGGCAACCACCATTCTACTCTCTGCTTCTGTGAGTTGACTACTTCAGATCCCACATACAGGCGGGATCATGCAGCATTTGCCTTTCTGTGTCTGGCTTATTTCACTTAGCATAGTGTCTTCCAGGTCCATCCACAGTACCCCAAATAGAAGTCTACCAACCTTACATGCATAGCAAATGTTTAGGTGGCTGAGGTACAAGGCCTGTGGCCTTGTCACATATGGACACATTTTATCCACACACAGATATCATAATCTAAATCTGAGATATTCATATTGTAAATAAGGCCAATTGTCACCTGAAACTATGCCTTAAAACTGTCCAAATTGGCATAATGTAGTCAATAACGTTATTGCTTCAAGGGAAAAAAAATGTACAAGTTTAACAATACGCTTTTGTTAAAAAACAAAGTTTTTCAATTTCCTCAAATGAGTCTTAATTTGAGGGAACTGAAAAATTTTTTTAAAGGTTTAATACATAAGATTATTTAGATAAAATAGAGACTTTAACCGGGTAAATAATCAATAGAAATTTTCATGTACTGTCTCAAGTTCAAGAAGCAGTTACCATTAAAATTTGAAAGCAAGATGGGCTAAATTAAATGTTATAAACAGAGTATTTTTACCTTTTTTGCATAAACTCATTAGCAGTTGATATTAGATAATTTTCCAAGCGGTGTCCAGTGAGGTTGTAAATTATTTGAGAAGAATAAGTTCTTCTATGAGGTGGAGAATAATTAAATTTAGGACACTCCTGAAAAATAAGTTAAAAATTAAGTTCTTTGCAAATCAAATAGACAATGTCAAGAAGGTTTGGTCTCATGATTTGTCTATTATTGCAACAGGTAGAGTCTGATAAGACCGTCTTCTGACTCTGAAGAGCTTTGAAGAGGAAGACATCTTCCCATGCCAAGAAATTAGACCAAATAGTGGAGCACATGCATAGGTCTACTACTCACTTGAAGCCAAAAAGAATACAAGTTAACCAACGTGTGATTTTCTTTTCACTGTACTGACAAGTTTGATTAAACTCTAAGATGACTTAAAACTCACTCAATGATTTACAGGAAAGTAAAAAAACATTTGCTCTGAACTGAAAAGAAAACATGAACAGACAGACATAAGTTCTCAGGTGACAGCAGTGGATGAAAGTGTGTGTTGTATTGTTTTTAAGGTACAAACCTTGGCATAGAAGTTCAAGTTTACATATATCTAAATCTACATAACTTAATTTTAAATAAATCTAATCTTTACATATGTAAATGTAAAATTATTCCAAAATAAAGTTTATATATTGCAAATGTGCTTATATATGTCTATTGATACACATAGATATATTTAATATTTAATACAGAGAGTCTCTGTATACCCTTCACCCAGTTTTCCCCATTGTTAGCATCTTAAATTACTATCATCATACATTTGTCAAAATTAAATGTATTGGTACATCACTATTAACTAACCTCAGAGCTTAGTTTTAACCACTTACTTGTATGTGTATTAGCTTTCTGCACTTCCTGACCACTTACTTTCCATTGAAGCTTCCCATGCTTCTCTGACATAAAGCCAGAGAAGCCTAGCACTTTTCCAATTTTTCCTTCCATCCCTTCACACGATGTCCCAGAGCCTGAGGCTTGGATCACAAGTGTGCCCTGAGAACATCGAGGTGCAGATTGCTCTAAAAAATAAATGCTGACTTTCACCTTACATCAGGTCGGATCAACTTGAAGATCACATTTCTAGAACGCTACTTGTTCCGCAAATAATTAGAGACACACTTATGTATGCAATGTAGTTTTTTAGCTTTCATCTTTTGTTGAATTGTATGTACAGAAAAGCACATATAAGTACACTGCTTGATACATTTTGACAAACTGAACACAACCATGTAACCAGAAACCAGATCAGGAAACAGAACAACTACCACTCCCAAAGTAACAAGCACAGAAGAGTTTTGCATGTTTTTGTACTTTATATAAATGGAATTGTATTATATATATTCTCTTGTATTTGGCTTTTTCCACTCATCATTCATTTGTGAGAATCCTCCATTTGATGTGTGTAGTTGTAGATTAATCATTCTCATTTTGCTGTATACAGAATTCTAGCGTGAAGACAGATTACATTTGATTTATCCACTCTACTGTTGGTGGGAATCTGAGTAGCTATTACAAATAGTATTGCTATGAATATTCTAGTATATGCCTCTTGGTGAACGTATTCACACTTCTGATGGGTATATAATAGAAATGGAATTGCTGATCCCGTAAGATCATATATCTTCAGTATTTGTAGGTACTGTCACACATTTTATATATGTGTGTATATATATATATATATATATATATATATATATATAGTACATTTATACGTATAAAATATTTATATATAATACATATATGTATTTGGTGATTTATTTATTTTTATTTTTTTAAGTTTCTATTTTAATTCCAGTTAGTTAAAATACAGTGTTATAATAGTTTCAGTGTACAATATAGTGATTCGACAGTTCCATACACCACCCTGTGCTCATCACAAGTGCACTCCTTAATTTCCAATCTATTTCATCCATCCCCCCACCCCACCCCCTCTGGTAACCATCAGATTGTTCTATAATTAAAAAGTCTCTTTCTTGCTTTGACTCTCTCTCTCTCTTTTCCTTTGATTAATGAAATTTATCCGTATTCCATTTTTAAATACTAAGTTAGTTGACTCTTACTGTGAACTAAAGAAAATACATGAGGAATTTTCAGAAATTAACTAGATTACATGAGGGATTAGGAAACTCTTTGAGTACTGGGTAAGACTGATATTGAAATATGCAAGGATTCCAAAAGATGCTTGTGGGATCCCAGCTCTTATTGTTAGTAACTCTCTTGCATGCAAACTCAAAAATAGGTTGTGTTTACAGAAAACAGTTTCTTTCTAAAATATTGTACAAACAATGTAGGGTTGAATCATGTGACACTATTAAAACATTGCTAGATTCCATTCCTATGGGAAAGTAAGTTGACAACATAGTCACTCTCAGAAATGAACAGTGACTTCTTCTCTTCCACAATGTTTCATTTCCCCAGTGAATTTGGTTTTCTTAAAAGTATGTTGAATTGACAGGCTTAGAAAAGGAAGGTGTGTATCTATAAAATACAGACGGGGTAAGGGATGGTTGGATAATCTTTTCTGTTTCTTTCAGGACATGGGTTTTTCTTGCAGGCTGGAGGTGCTCCTTAGAAATGGAGTTCTGTTCTGGATTTACACATTACTGACTTGCCAGCTAACCACCAAACAGTCTCACTGTGTTTTTAGATATGGCAGTCATGGTTGGCTTTGTTGTCTGAAACATAGAGCTTTCCGGTTAGAACTGAACTGAGACCAAAATTTCATTTTTAGTTGGTTTCCACAAAGACTGTCGTCGAATTACCTGCCTTTGGAAATTTGTTCTGAGATGGATTTAAAACAGTGACCTGAAGTTCAAAGGCAATATTTTTGAGCTGCCCCACTCCACATCTCTGAGCTACTAGCTTCCATAAAATGAAATTATACTGACTCTTTGGCAACCTGGATAGATCTTTCAAGTTTCAATATTTATTCCTTTCTTTCTCCTACTTCACTGAAATGAAATTCCATCTTACCTGGATATTTTCTGAACAGGAGCAAACACCAAAATTAGTGATCGGCTCCCCACTGGTGTTCCATTTTCCTAGACTGCCTCTCGTTAAGCACCTTCTGCAAGTAAAAATGATATTAAAGCGAGGTATGTGTGTGTTCTCATATTTACGTATGAGTATATAAGCAAGTATTGGGTATTAAATTCAGATGTATAGTCTTAGGTACAGTTTACTGGTTTTTCATAACTCAAATATACATTACACTACCATTTTCAAGTGATTTGACATTTTGTGAGGGATTAGAGACAGCACTTATTGATTGAACAGTGTTGAAACCAAAGCTCATTGAATTGTCTTAATGAGGCAGGATGGGGCTTTTTGACCCCTTCCTTCTCTGCTCGTTCATCCTGTTCTCCAACCTTAGCAAAAGAATATACCAATGTCAGGTTTACATGCGTTGTGTATTATCTTGGAATTTTGAATAAGCAATACTACCTAGTGCAAAAACAGAGTCAGAAGACTTGCATCCCAGCTTTAGCTGCACAACTTACTGTCTAGATATTTTTAGACAAGTATCTCAGTCCATATGAGTCTCAGTTTCTTCATCTTAAAAATGGATTAATAATTCACAGGGTTGTTTGTTAAACAAAAATATGCACAGGAAGAAACTTTTTAGGTTAGAAAGCACCTACTGTTCACTGTTACAGCATAGCATAGCTACGGAATGAACTAAAATCTGTTAAATACAGATTTCTCTCAGGCTGCTGCCCTTCTCCAGCATACAACACACACCCACTTGTATACACACACACACACGCGTGTGTGTGTGCATACACATGCATGCATGCACATGTACGCACACAACTTGAGTGTCAAAAACAAAAAAGCAAAAAAAAAACAAGAACCACTTACGGATCACTGATGTTCAAACACATATTGTCGATGCCAGGGAAACTCCACATTGCTGAGACCAGTGCTTTTGTGCTTGGGTGAGAATTCCTATGATATAAAGGATAGAAACAAATCCTTGATACTCCACTAGTTTTCCATATTAAAGTCATGCTTATGAATAATTTGGAAAATAAAATATGCTGTCCAAAGGACAGTTTTATTAAAAATCCAAGAAAGACTCAGTAGCAGGGGAAAAAAAAAAGTATCATGGGAAAAAAATAAGCACATGGCTCTATTTGGCTGCCTTGTTATTCTCCTAATCATCATATGCATTTAGTGATCACCTATTGTATATATGTAATATTATATTATACAGGGTTCTTACATTACTATCCAATATTTGTGAGGCTGAAAAAAATTACTATCCAATATTTGTGAGGCTGAAAAAAAAAAGTTATTTGCTCTATATAACAACAGATTGGGAAGCCACACCTAACCAGGCTTTCTTGATGAAAGTCTAGGCATTAAAAATAAAGACATACTATAACTTTATTTTTAGACAAACACAAAAGCTCTTAAAGTTATCTGTTGGCAATAGAAGTGTCATGTTCTATAAATCAAGTTGTCCATTCCTTTGGCAGAATCACGTACAGTGCCTCATAATTCTTTATTCTTCAGCATTTCATGCATTCACTGAGGTACACTGAGGCCTCTGCAGGCACTGGGGAAACATTTTGGAAGAAAGAAACTTACGCATAGAAGGCTGTCTGTTCAGAGGTACCGTAGAGAGATGGGGAGATCTGGATCTCTGGATAACTGTTGCTGGAATTTCTCAGTGTGCCAAGGCCCATGGCAGTGGTTACAAAGACGATGGGGAGAATAACCTGAGCAATGAGACCTTTCCAGTTTCTGCGGGTATGGTGGAACCTCTTAATGAGTATCGCCATGATCTTCTTCAGTAACAGATCAAAACCCTTCAACCTTTCACCTCTTGTCAGGATTTTGTCTGATTAGAGAGAGAGAGAGATTTGATATGGTTCTGGGTAATTCCGATAAATCAAGTAATAGAGTAACTTCAAAAATCATGGATGGATGGTATAATGTGATGTGATATGAAAAGCTTGTATTTCGAAGGTTCTGATTTGAGGTTCAGCTCTTTGTTTTTCAACCTTGGGCCTGAGCCTCTCCATGTCATAGAACCATACGTAAAAAAGCTTTGCGAATTACAAATCACTATACACTAAAAGATTAGTTACACCCATAGTAGTTTTACATGTCAAAGTGAGATATTTACAATTTTATAAATGAATAGTGTCCCTAATCTCCAAAGTCACAATGTTTTCTCGGTATGTACTGCTAATTATACTAAGACTCAAAAGGTAGCTTCTATCAAGAGACTGAATTCCAACAAGATAAACAGAAACCCAGAAACCGACACCTAAAACTCATATGACATAAACTAATACAATGTATAACTTCAGTTTTAAAAAAAGATAAGCAGAAGCCAAAACAGCTGCCTAGTCTAAAAACTCACTCTTACTGTGGGTAATTTAGTGATTGTAAGTTTATTGGCTTGCATTCCAATGTGAGGTCCAATGAATTCACCTTAAACTTGGGAAAAGGGAAACGTTCTCTTCAAAAGTATGATTCTAGTTCAAATATTCATTACCTTCTCTTTGGAAATCTGGACTGATTACATCTGCCATTTCAAAACTCCATTTTTACCACTAGTGTCACAAAAAAGAACTCATTGGAAAAAGATGTTTACAACCCCCACCTCCCACCCCTGAAATGTTCTTCAGGTGTGGAGAAAAATTCCATGGTTTCTGATAATGAATTAAGAGCAGCTGTAGAGGCCATAAACTGTTGTCCCCTCAATTGTGCTCTTACAACTGATAATTCCACAGCCCCCTCTAAAAATATAACATTCTCTCCAAGGGCCTGACGCCAAGCACTCCTCTACATGTGATAAGATGACCGTCAACTCTGTGGATATTTTTAATTCTCCATCACAAATTATGCAGCACAAAAAATCATGATCTTCATTTAGCTGATAAGGAAAAATACAAAGCTGCTTAATTTAAAATGAATTCCAATTAAACAGAGTGAACAAGTTTAAATGCAAACTCATATCTCTGCAAAGGGGAATTGTAGAAGGAGCTGAATATTTTAAGTTAATTAGTATGCTTTTCTGTTTCTTGAGAAATTACATGTGGATGAGTTACAGGTGTATCAAATGGAGCAAATGTGCTTTCTAAAAGATAATGTCAATGAGGGAAACATTTTGACTGAAGAGTAGTTTCAAATTATGAGACAAATGCAGAAGCAAATACATAACATTTACTTCCTGAAGCAGATGACCACTTTCTAATCAAAGTCCTCAATGCCATGGGCTTGACAATTATATTCCCCAAAAGATGATAAATGAGGAATATGGCAGAGGACAAATGAGACTCCCAAGTTCCAGAACTATGCAAACATCAGAGAAGATCTTCTCTAAATTTTAGAGTCAGGCAAATGTTTAATTAAAAGTTCTGTTCCTAGAGATTTTTTCCAAGTTAAGCAAACTGTTGAAATGACTATTCCATAATTTATATATCATTTTACTATCTGCTTCCTTAAGTAAATAGTGTTTCCAAAGGCATAAATTAACTGTCAGAAAAAGAATAAGAGAGGAGAAAAGTTATTTTCAAAGGAGCCCAATTCCTCAAAGTCCTATCAAGAAACACGATTTCTGAAATGTATCTTGTGTGAAGAATTGAGGGGGACAACCTATCACTATAGGTTCTTAGGTACTGAGTCCAACTTCATCAAATCTGAAACCCTCCCCCCAAAAGCATTTTCTCAGAGCCTGAATTGTTCACAGAAGGGGAAGATTAGACATATTTTCCAATAAGGTCCCATAAAGAATGATGCCTCTTTTTTTAGCATTTTTTTTTTTTTGATGACTCTTCTGCTGAATATGTCTGTTAGTGAGTCAGCTACCTTGCAAGGTAACTTTGTCCATTGTTGGACAGCACCAATTACAGGAAGGATTTTAATTTGTTAAACACAAATCTGAAACTGTAGTAAATTACATGTTAAAAACGACTGCCAGGGAGGTGACTGGGTGGCCCCATCAGTATCCAACTTTTGATTTCAGCTCAGGTCATGCTCTCACTGTTCGTGATATTGAGTCCCACATTGCACTCTGCACTGACAATATGGAGCCTGCTTGGGATTCTCTCTCATCCCCTTTCTCTGCCCATCTCCTGCTCGCACTCTCTCTCTCAAAATAAATTAATTTAAAAAAATACTCATTAAAAAAAATGACTTCTTGTGGGTGTAAGGAATACATACCACCACGCTAATGAGGAAGTTCTTTCACGTTCTTCAAAACATTTTTGAAATAGAGAACTTGATTTTGTTTAATAAATACTTGGGAGATTAAAAAAATAAAGCTTACTTTTTTATTCTGAATTTATTTTTTTAATGTTTATTTTATTTTTTTGAGAGAGAGAGAAAGAGAGACGTAAGTGCAAGCAGGGGAGGGGCAGAAAGAGAGGGACACACAGAATCTGAAGCAGGCTTCAGGCTCTGAGCTGTCAGCACAGAGCCCCACGCGGGGCTCAAACCCACAAGCCGTGAGGTCATGACCTGAGCCGAAGTCGGATGCTTAACCGACTGAGCCACCCAGGTGTGCTTCTTTATTCTGAATTTAGAAAGAAAATCTGAAGCTGAATTTTGTCCTATGATTTTTCTCACTTATGTCATTTATTGGAATTAAGCAAAATATACACATTAGATTTATACCATCTCTGTCTGTGAAACTGCTGCTGCTCACAGATAAATCGTCGGGAGTTGAGATGCCGTTGGTACTGGAATTTCCAATTTTCTTTTGTGTTAAGTGCTCAAGACTCATATCTCTATCTTTTTGTGACTCTTTAGTCAAATTCAGAAAGACCTAGAAAGAGAAGCCAGAAAACTTCATTAACATAAAACATGCATGCCCTTTCTAGTCTCTAAGCTCAATTTTGATTTTAAATTTTCATCACATTGAGACAAGTGTGATCGTAAGCAAATATTTTTATAGTGACTTTAAATGAACATTTTTTTTTACCATATGTTATTATAATATTATTGACTATATTCCCTATGCTGTACTTTTCATCTCCCTGACTTATTTATTTTATATCTGGAAGTTTATATCTCTTAACCACCCCTTCCCCGATTTCACTCATCCCCTTCATTCCTCTAAGTAAACATTTCGGTATGTAAAAGATACATGTTCTCTAATTGGGTAGAAAACAGGTCTGTTTTCAAAAGTCAGTCTTACATAAAAATGGTATTGAGATAGTTTTAAGATTTTCTGATTTTGTAAAATGTTTATTTTAAAATATTTTCTCTTTTTAAAGAACTGTGTATATTTAAGGGAACAGCAAGTCATACCAGCCTTAAGAAAAAAAGAAATGTACCTCTTCCACGGTGGTGTCTGAAATGCCGTAGCACCCGATGTTGAGGTCACCCATGCCATTGTCCAGCGCCCTCAGGAGTGACAGATAGGCCCCTGAGACTTTGGTGCTAAATGGAGGAAGCACATACACAAGCTCTCCGCCGATGTCCTCCTTGAGGTAGGCTTCAGGGAGGTGTGATCGGATCATTGCTGTCACAGCCATTGTGTCGCATGTTGTATTTGCACTTAGATTTGGAGTCTAGATACAAAAACAGAAGTTGAACACTCCTTCGTCTTTACACTGTACTCATGCCCAAGGGCCCTAATCAGAGGGTGGTGAGATTCTTTCAAGACATTCAGACCTGAGTTGGATGACACATCCCTCCTCTGGTGTTTCCTGTCCCACAGGGGTCCCTAGCGTGGTCTATAAGTCACTATTTTATTGGCTCCATTCTCCCGCCTCCCTCTGTCCCTTCTTTAGCCTCCCTGCCCACTACCTCGCTCTTACCTGCTCTGCTCCAGCCACAGCAGCCTCTCTGTGTTGTCAGAGTGTTTCGAACTCAGGCACACCCTCCTCAGGGCCTTCCCAATAGTTGTTCTTTTGCCCTGAGATAGTGACATGGCTCCTTCTCTCCCAAGTCCCAACTCTTGGCTCAACTGTCATCTTCTCAGAGCCCCTTCTCTTCCTACCCTACTTAAAATGGCACTGCTCAGCATTCCCATCCCCCCTCCTGTGCTTTATTTCTACCCTAGCATTCGCCACCTGCTAAGAGACTTAATAACACACTTAACAACACTATCATCGAATCCCCCATACTCTATCAGAATATAAACTCCACGAGGGTAGAGATGTTAATATCATCAGTTCTGTAATCTCAGGTATTATATACCTAATATTACATACCTAATACATACATTTCTTAATGAATTAATGAATATAACAATACATTGCTTTTCATTTAGAAGTCACATTAGGATGATCAGATGTAAAATAAATGGTGGTAGTCAAAGCCTACCTAACAGCATACACATCTTGCACAGAATTGGTAATCATATGATATTTTAGGTGGTCCAGGGATCCTTAGTCGCCACTGCTGTCCTTCAAAGATGTAAAAGCACCTTTGGCCTGAGTTAGTCTTTACACTGCCACTTGAGGGGTACTGATCAGAAAGTGAATACACAACTACATATTCTCTTTATTTGCTTTAATGCAAAAAATCTAATTTTTAGCCTTACAGGCTAAAATGCTAGGGAAACTAAAAGGCTGATCCTCCATATGAGCAAACTTAGGATGTAGATCCTTTTTGACCAAGTATCCCGGTTCTCTGTGTGATCCCGGACCAGTGGCATCCATATCATGTGGACCCTTGTTATAAAGGTAGTCAGTTCTAGAACCCCATCCTAGACCTACTGAATCAGAGACTCTTGGGGTGAGGCCAGAAATGTGGGTCTAATCAAGGTCTTCGGGTGTTCCGATGCTTCCATGGGTTTGAGAAGTGTGAAACTAACATATTAATGATGAATTTTAGCAGTTAATAAAATTGGAGAGATTCTGCCTCCATTTCACAAAAAATAGTAATTCATGCCCCTGTCATGAGGTACACTTTCTCCCTTACAAACCTTTTTCTTAGTGAGCGTGAGGTGATACCCGTCCCCAAACGCTTCCTTGAGGTAAAATGGTGACCCACAGCAGCGCAGCCCGCCCTGCTCCAGGAAGGCTATGCGGTCACTCAGCACTTCCGCTTCGTCCAAGTGGTGCGTGGACAGAATGATTGTTCTGGCTTGAAAATACAGAGAAGAACAACCGAGAATAAAAAATGAAGACACAGCTCCCGAGATATACAGAGTTAGCACGAGTAAATCCTGTGATTTATGAGGAGATGAAGCACGTTTTATGAGCTAACTGAAAAACTGACCAGAAGGAGCTTTCAAAATAAACAAGGAGAAATTTGGAAGGGGTGTTGCTAAATATACAGGGCTCTTTTCTCATACGTCGGCAGCAAAAAGGCATTGCCTTTGCTGTATGGCTGAATGTCCATCAGTCAGAGGCACGCGTTAGCAACTCCTTCCTTAGTTTGCTCCTTTGTCTTCATTTCCATTCTTTCTCTCTTTGCCTGTCTCTCTCCCCCACTTTTTTCACTATGAAGAAGCAATAATTTTCAAGACTTTTTGAATATTCCTCTCTGATTAATCCACTCCACTCTGATTGCTTCTTTGCTTCACATCCTGTTAGCACTTGTTTAGTCTGTTTTCAGTTTATTTTCGTTTGTGTATGTTTGATATCTCTAATTAGATTCTAAGCTCCTGTAGGCAGAATTTGGGACTTCTATCTTTTTGCATGCTCTCAAAAAGGCCAGTGAACTCAACTCACAGGGGGCACTACAGGGATATTAACTAATAAACCCAGAAATTTAATGGCGGGAAGAGAAGACTTTGGGAAGGGGAAGACTCCATCTGAGACTTTTAACAGGGCTTCTAAACAGAAAAGGTGTAGGCTTGGTTGCAAGCATCCCAGAGGACAAAGTTATGACCGCTGGGTGGACAAGTTATAAGAAGGTCCTCATACCAGTTTTGTTCTTGGATATAACATCCCATATACTTCGGCGAGAACATGGGTCAACTCCAGTGGATGGTTCATCCAAAATGACCACCCGTGATCCACCAATAAGAGCTATAGATATGGATAGCTTCCTCTTCATTCCTCCTGACAAAGTGCCAACTCTCTTATGACGATGGCTGTATAGTCCAGTATCTTTTAACGTCCTTCAAAAATAATGTATGGTGGTTATTTTTGACAGAGAAAATATTTGAATATTGAAAAAATACAATAAGTACTTTAAGTAATAGGCGTTTACTAAGCAACTATTATGTGCTCAGCAAGGTACAATACACTATTAAGGATTCATGATACGGTTTTTTATTGTTTATCGTCTAGTTGGAGGTTCGAAATTGATACCCAGAAAACAACACAAGGGAATACATGGCTCATTTTTTTTATTTGTTCATTGAAAAATACTTAGGGAAGGCCTGCCTGTTTTGTGCCAGACTGTTTAAGCTACTGGAGGAAAGTAGTGAGAAGATAATATTTCTACCCATAAGGAGATTAGGTTCTATCTAGTATGTGTATGTATTGGGAAGGATGCAGATAAAATTCGGTCAATAAACATATTCTCAAGTATGTTTATAATTCACCAGGTGGTAACAAGTACAATAAAAAATACATAAAGCAGGGTACATGAGATAAGGAGTGCCTGGGGCATGCTATTTTAAGCATATATATATATATATATATGTATATATATATATATACACAGTCATCCCCTCAGAGAAGGTGATATTTGATCAGACACTAGGAAAATGGAGGAGTGGGTCAAACAGCTGTCTGGGGAAGGCTACTCTAAGTAGAGGAAACAATAAGTGAGAAGCCCTGTGGCAGGAGTATAAGCCAGTGTGTGACTTAGGCAGTGTCTAGAGTACAGTGAATGGAGGAAAACTGGAAGCAAATGACATCAGAAGTGAGATGGGGGCAAGTCTTGTAGGGTTTCTTGGCCTCTACTGAGTTCAACACTGAATGTGGTGGGATGCCATAAAGGGCTTTGAACCCTGGAGTTACATGGTCCGATTTGTCTTTTTTTTTCTTTTTTTTTTTTTTTAGTTTATTTACTTATTTTGAGAGAGAGAGAGAGAGAGAGAGAGAGAGAGAGAAGCATGAGAAGCATGAGAAGCATGAGAAGCATGAGTGGGGAGGGGCAGAGAGAGAGAATAAAGAGAATTCCAAGCAGCCTCCACACTGTCAGCGCAGATCCCGATGCAGGGCTTGAACTCACAAACCACAATGTCACGATCTGAGCTGAAGTTGGTCACTCAACTGATTGAGCCACCCCAGCATCCCCTGATTTGTCTTTTAAAAAGGTCACCCAGGCTGCTCTTTGAAGGATAAACTGTATAAGGGAGAGGAGAAGGTAGGTGTCCAGTTAGTAGGCTTGGCCTGATGTTGTAGCCATTAGAAACAGAGGATTTGGGGCAATATGGTAGCCCGAGATGAAGAAAGTTAAACAGTTTCAGTACAATAATTGGCTCGTGATGATGACGACATAAAATATATACAATACCGGAAAAGTAGAAAAACTAAAACCAATTCTTTTGTGACCAAATGTTTCCTACAGGCATTATCATTACCATAGCTTGACGTCTTTTTGAGAGGCGTTACCAGTGCATGTCCTGATTGTCACTATACTGACCTTTTCACTTCCTCATGCAGCTGCTTTTTAGTCCAGTGAGGAACTTTGATGGAGCCATACAGGAGTAAGTGTTCCTTGGTAGTGAGGTAACTAAACAAGACGTCGTGCTGCATGCAGACCCCCATGCTCTTCCGTACCGTGTGTAGGTCTGTTTTGGTATCTTTTCCATAAACAAAGATGGTGCCTGCTGAAGCCCCAAAAAGCCCAGTCAACATGGAGCTGAAAATGAAGAAATGATAAATTAGGTATCAACCAAGCATTTAAGTTAGATTTTAGAACTAAATATATCTCATTCATTAGCAAACAGTATTACAGTGTATCTCCTCAGGTAAGACCAAGCTATACAATAAAATGGTATTACATGGGAACAAACATTGAGTGACTTTTAAGCTTTTAATTATTTAGAGTGTTACATAAACACTACACAGTGACAATGATGGGGAGGGGTGGTGGCCGCAGTAATGACAGAAATGGTCACATACTTTAATTGCCAAGTATGCTCTCTCCTTGAGCAAACTCATGCACCTCCCTGGCATCAGATGGTATCTATGAGTCGTGGAGTCTCAAATTTATATCTTTAGCCCAGACCTCACCACTCAGATCCAGATTTGCACTGTATATCCAGAAGACAGTATCACTTCTCCATAAGACATCTTACAGGACCCTCAAACTCAACATGTTTAAAATTTAACTCAGGATCTTTGCCCTCAACTCTGTGCCCCCACTGATGTTCCTCTTTCACCATACGATGAATCCAAATACTGGTTGCACAAGCCTAGAATCCAGAAGCTGTGTTTGCATCCTCCTCCTATCTCTGTTTTCAATGTTTATTTATTTTTGGGACAGAGAGAGACAGAGCATGAACGGGGGAGGGGCAGAGAGAGAGGGAGACACAGAATCGGAAACAGGCTCCAGGCTCCGAGCCATCAGCCCAGAGCCCGACGCGGGGCTCGAACTCACGGACCGCGAGATTGTGACCTGGCTGAAGTCGGACGCTTAACCGACTGCGCCACCCAGGCGCCCCCTATCTCTGTTTTCAACCTCTGCCCATATGTCCCATTTTCCCAGGCACACCACAGTGCAAGCCACACCACCACTTGCTCCTGACCACACCACTCTCCTTCCCATGTGAACATTGGTCACTTTCAGTCCCTTTCTCTACACTGTGATTATTCTCTATCTTACTAGACAATTGCTTATCATTTTTCAGATGGTTAATAAACTGAGCAATTACTTAAAATCCATCTTCTCCAGTAACATGTAAGCTCCATGAGGTCATGCAAAGGATCCATTTTTCCACCCCTGTCTCTAGTACCTAACTAGTACCTTGTACCTTGTATATAATGAACCCTAAATGACTATTGTGGATTTAATAAGGAATCAATAATATATGCAATTCTTCCCATAAAAACACCTTGAAATATAAACGACTCATTCTTCATATTCAGAAGAATAAAATTAGGACTTTCTCAGCTAAAATTACAGCTTCTTCAAAAAACCTTCTTCTCTTTTCTTCGCTGGTCTCTCATTGCCTATTAGAAACCTGCTTTTAAGCACTAAATCACTATGTTTTCACTAGAAAGCCAACTTTGAATTTAAGCAGGCCATATAAATAAGAGTAGCTGCATGTTCCCTCATTTCATGACCTTACTTTGTCCCCTTTTATTTGTAAAAGAAAAATTAATTTGAATATATTTTGGCAGTCACTGAGCTTACTTATGATAATACTAAATAGGATATCCAGCAACTGACACTTTTTTTCAAATAAGAGCTAAAGAGAAACAGCAGCTTAGCGTTGACTTCCAGCCAAGAATGTGGAGCACTGGAGGTGAGTCACAAAAAAAAATTCAAAAGGATGTCACTTTAAAAACATTTGAGTCTCTTCTCCTTTTGGACACATCAGTTAAATCATGAGTGAGAAAGAACAGCTCATGTACCACTCCTGGCCCTTTTGATCTATATCTGATAGCTGGTGATTTCTTTCTTCATGAATCAAGGCAAGGAGCAGCTGGGGCTGAGTGTGTTTATAGCAAAGTGTGTAAACTCAAAATTATACATGGGCCAGAATAGAAATGCAAATAAATGAAGCAGACTGGGCATATGCGACAGTGCAGATTTGTGAGGAACAGGAATAAATCAGAAAGCAGATGTCCCCTTTAAGAGAACAGTCACTGGTAAGACCCAACCAATTGTCCCCACCTTAGACCGTGGACCCAGTATTGCTAGAACATCCTATTATCCAAGGAATGTGAAGAATATTTCTTTTTATTAGAAAACCTCTCCATTTGTAAATATTGGCACTGAATTATAACTTTTAAGAAGTACTGGTTCAGCCTGATCTGGCCTTTTGAGGTCTCAGATTGGGACCTCTGACTTAGACTCCATTTTATAGTAAACAAAATGAGCTACCTTAATCTATCTTGGAGATGTAGTAACTTTATTCTTTATGAAAGAAATGAGGAAATATTAAGTAATAGGCTTCCAGGACAATAAGTGTTAAAAAGTAACATACATCGTAGTAGTTTTCCCGGCTCCATTGGGCCCCAGCAATGAAGTAATATGTCCTTCATAGAAGTTCAGATTGAGGTTATCAACAGCAATTTTTGAGCCATAGATCTTTGTGACCCCATGAAGGGCAACCCCAACTGTGAGATCCTTAGGTTCAGGCTCAATGTTGGAGGGGAACATGTACTCAGGACCTGAAGGGAAATCAAGAGAAGAATTATAAAGCTCACAAAGAAGGAAAATGCAGCTACAGAGAGACTTTTCCTTAATTAAAAACTGAAGCCTATAACAACACAGGCCTCTAAGTAAAAATAACTCTGGAAACAAAATATCTATTGTAGCCTTCTGCCTCCTTCTCATTTGGTTAAAGAATGAATGAGGTGGGGAACCACATTCTCCAAGGCTCATATCACACCTCTCTGTCAGAACAGGTAGTCTTAGACTACGCTACCATAATAATGAATTCTCCTTGATTCAACAGATCTCAAATATTTAAAAGGCAGTCTAAGTTCTCTGATCAGACAGGATGATACCAACTAATGGAAAAAAAAATGTCTACAAGATGTGATTTTATGGTGACAAGGCCAGTTCATATCTGTGGTTATAGAATCCAGTTTATTGATTACTATCCACATCTGCTTTAGGCACCACACATAGACCATGGATATTGGTCATCCTTACCTTATGAAGATGACACTACTCACCCAATGTAAATCATGAGCTTTAAACTGTTTGTTCAGCGTTGGTGATGGGTTATGCTAAATTATCTGTATTTGTAACTTTTGTTACTCTTTTTGACTAGTGACAGATGGCTGGAGTTAGGGGTGTAGACTGTGGCCAAGGAACAAATTTTTTCTCTGTGTGAATCTAACTGGACCACAAAGGGATCTACAATCTTGGCCTAATTAGCGCCATATGCTAACCAACTGAGCTAATGAGCCCAGAAAAAGCCACAATTTAATCTCCATAAGAGTCTGAACACATATGTGTGGACATATTCATCCATGACTAAAAGGATGATAATTTTGCCATTTAGAAAAACATAATTAAAATCACTAGTCATGTAAATTTTTATATCACTTCTGTCATAATAATGCTTGTTGTTGACCTACTTGTCTTACTGGCAGATGGGTTGGTGTTCTGCATCATGATATTAGTAAACATAAGGCCATTGCTTTTCTCATGCTTCATGTCTGTACATCCCAATCGCTCCTTCCAATAGGAAGGGAGGACTGGAAAATACCACGGAGCTGCCATGCCATAGGTACCTGTGATAAAAATGTATTAGGAAGAATAAATATTAGCTGATTGTTAACATTAGGCATCAGAAGCTAAACAACAGAACATTATATATGGTTCAGAAAGTATTTTCTTTCTTTCTTTTTGATCTATATCAAATTAAAGCATAGTCTGTTTCCAAAGTAAAGCAAAAAAAGATAGCTTCTCTTTTATTCTTTTTAAAAAATAACTTCATTGAGGTATAATTACATGCCATAAAATCTGCTCATTATAATAAGTGTAGAGGTAGATGATTTTAGTAAATACCTGAAGTTGTGCAACCATCACCACAACCCATGCATTATTAGACTATTCCTACAGCTTCAACAAGTGTTCTTATGCCCATGTACAGATAACTCCTGGTCCCACCTCAAGTTCTAGACAATTACTGATTTGCTTTCTGTCTCTACACATTTGTCTTTTATAGGAATTTATGCAAATGGAAGAATACTCTTCTATTCTACAACACCAGGAAACACACAAATATCAGTAAGGCTGAATGGAAAAGCTCTCAAGCATGTTAAAAGTGATGATGACCTGAGAACTAAAATAGGGGCTCTAACTAGTGTTTTCTATTAGAATTTGGTAAATTCTCCTCAGAATTAGGAGAATTGGTTTTGCTTTATCATGTCTCATGTGCCCAATTGGAAAGACTGGATTCCATGCTTCTTAATACACTCCACCCTTTAAAGGAACATCAGAGAAGGAATTCACCAGTGCACTATCTCGTCCTGGAAAGTTCTGGTTAGTTTGGAGTTTTAAGTTTGTATGTTTTGGTTTTTTTTTTTGAGACAATATATGGCAGATCAAGTATTAAAAAATATATAGTAGCTGATTTATAAGCATGAAAACTATACAAAATATATCTGTTGGAAGTATGTTCATACCTGGGAACACATTTCTGACATACCAAGCAATAAGGAAATAAATGAAAGAGTCAGCTAGGATTAGACAGCAGAGCCAACCAAAGGAGGTAGTGTCATCCTGAACTGGGGAACTGTACATATTTTCCCACTGAAGACCTAAAAAGTAAACACATGTATTTATTCTTCTGCGAGACGTACTGCAGTTGTGAAGGATAAAATCTAGTTTTAAAGGAAGTGAGCCTACCAATGCCTTGCTCCTCATATCTTGCAATGTATTGACTTGCATAACTGAATGCTGTTGGGGACAGCAGGCTCTGTGAAGAAATGAAACAGCAATGATAGTTCTTATAAGTTTTGTGCAAGAGGGATCTAAACATACTTAAAACTTTGGACACTTATACAGATAAAATTGACACTAACTCCCTAAGCGTATTTACAAATGGAGAGATCCCATTGGTACGGGTCCAGAGGTCCTGTACCAAGCACACTACCCCTCTGAAGAAGAGAAGAGGGAATAGCGGAAAACAAAATCAGGAAAATTATGCTTGGAAAATATTTGTCCAAAACCCAAAATATGTATCTAAACTTAGTAAATGTTACTCAGCAATTTATAAGATAGGTAATTAAAGGGTAATGCAATGCTAAGACTAAAATCAAATCAACTGTTAGAAGCCATAAGATGTTTTTACTTCATAAATTGATTACAGGTAACAGAAGTACTATGAATTAAAATATACTAAAATATGAATTGATTGAATACTTACAATGTAACAAATTAGGAATTTAATGTTGCATTAACCCAAAGTAGTCAATGTTAAATGAAAGTTATTTAACACTTTCCATTTCCATAAACACCAAAGTTGCAATATGACTCTCAAAGAGATTTATTTTTCTGCTTTCCAAATTTCAAACTATTCTTATTGATTTCATTAAAATTCTTAAATTAATTCAATACTTTTGAATTGAAAAGGCAGAAAAGAATTCAAAATTGATTATATGCTGTCAGTGCATTTGTCTTTATGCCTATAAGTTATATTGTATGTTACCAAACCCATGAAAATTATTCACACATGTGAATAATTACAGTAATAAAGGCTTTAAGATATTTAAGGAGTTGGACCAGAAAAGAAGTTAGAATTTGTGATGATCTTTAAAATGATTGTTTTTTTTTTTTTTCCTTCCCCTCCTCCATGGGTTTCTGTTGAGTTTCTCAGGATCCACATAAGAGTGAAACCATATGGTATCTGTCTTTATCTGTATGGCTTATTTCACTTAGCATCACACTCTCCAGTTCCATCCATGTTGCTACAAAAGGCCATATTTCATTTTTTCTCATTGCCACGTAGTACTCCAAAGCATAAGAGACTGTTAAAAACTGAGAACTGAGGGTTGATGGGGGGTGGGAGGGAGGGGAGGGTGGGTGATGGGTATTGAGGAGGGCACCTTTTGGGATGAGCACTGGGTGTTGTATGGAAACCAATTTGTCAATAAATTTCATATAAAAAAATAAAAATTAAAAAAAATAATGTTACCCTTTGAAAATTAAAAAAAAATAAAAAAAAATAAAATGATTGTTTTTAAAAGATTATTCTTTCTTCAGAAATTATTTCTTAACAGCATTACATACTATGATTTTAACAATGGGGGGAAAGTTTCGTTTTCATTGTCTTATGTTTGTACAGTACTCAATGATATAGAAAAAACTATCATTAGAACACTTAAGCTTATTTTGCAATCGCAGAACTTTTCAATTTAGATAAATGAACTTTTAGTTTGAGAGTCTAAAAACATAAAAAGAACCAATTCTTATCACACACTAGCCATTCACTTGTGACAGTTGACTCACCATGAATACTTTTACAATATAACTCAACTCATCCTCAACTGTAATCAGAACAATAAAGGGAAAAAAAGCAATGATGTAGATGAGGCTTCCAATAAGGGCTGCAATGTTGGTGTTGTTGAAGAAGACACTGATAAGATAGCTCATGGCAATAACTGAGAAGCTGTAGTCCGAAAAATACAGGAACAAAATGAAACCATTTGTTTTAGGAAGAATATTGCCAAACTTCAGAATAATGATAAGGATGACGATGGTAACCAGTAAAAATCCAATACTCTCTATAAGCCAGGCAAAAAAGTGGCTGCAGGAGTTCACACCCATCATCTTCATGTACTGTGAAAAGGAAAAAGTGTTAGCCACTTTTGGAGCAGATATTCTCTCAAATAGCAATTATTTCTGCACCATGCCAAAATGCCCATGAGACTCTTCATATATATGGAACTAGGCATCTTAATGATTTTCATAAGTCAAGGATCTGTCCATGCTTGCTATGTAAAATTAATACGACCATTTACATCAGCCCAATTTAAATTGTATGCTTTCAGAGTGCCTAATATAATGGATAATTTGGATGGTGAGGTTCTTTTTTTTATTTTTTCCAATTTCATTTTATAACTGGTATCTAACTGATGCACCCAGATTAAATTAATTTAGAATAGATTATCAAAATTTATGGTGTCTTCTGCAGAATTTTACAACATGAATTTGACACTTGTGCAGGCATGAATATTTCAAGCAGGTAGAAAAACACAGTTTATTTCAAATTCAGTATAGGGATTGAGATAGCAAAACTCTCTTTAAGAAAAATCTAAACATTGACGGACAACACAATCAGTATTCAGGTTCCTGAGAAAAGTAGAATGGACCTGATTCCTAAGATTTAAAACATGGAAACTTTGAAGGGAGACTTTCTGCCTTGTGGCACAGCTTCCCCATCCTTAAGATCACTGGTAGTCTAGGTCAGGTCTGTCATCTTTGTTTCTCAGAAAGACATTCATGCACCCAAAATGAACTCATGTATCTGAGATTCATTCTCTCTCAATTTATATTCTTTAGTAACTCAGTAACATCCCTAAAGGCCAAGGCATTTCACCAAGGTAGAGAAACAGATCAGCATGATATGTTTGAGCATTAACTCAAAGGGATTCTGAAAGCTCTAACGTCCCCTGGATCTTGGTTGTCTCAAATTTGATGACATGTTGCAATTTGTGGGAACCTGCATATCCTGGTACCTAGTTTTAACAATACATGATTAATGCTAAGCTTATGAATCAACAGTCCATTTTTAAAAAAGAACAAAAGAAATGCTCCTCTAAAGCTTTATGATCTAGTATTTCAGGTAAAATCAAGGATTTTCAATGTCCTCCTTCTTTAAACCTAACTTGTCCAGGAAGGAAAAAAAAAAAAAAAAAAAAAAAAAGGAATGCTGCTGAATCTTTTGCTCTACACGCAAAATAGTGAATTTTACTTTCTGCCTTTGTAACTTATCACATTTTGATAACTCTGCTGCTCCTCTTGTTGCCATGGAAACAGCTACCTGACTGCCAACAGTCTAAGCTGTGGGCCTTAAGCTAATCACCGCTGAGAAAAAAGCGTGTGACTTTTTCTCTTAACTTTGCCCTCTTCCTCACCCTCCTCCCTCCTTACTGCCTCTCTCTTCCCAGGCCTTCCTGCCCTTTGCAGTAAAGATTCAACTTATGTTTCCATAGGAATGGAAGTGTGGGTCAAAGTAAAAAAACTCAGCATGGAGCAAAGATGTACTATGGAAGGTTTCCTCCATTTACTATGTATTTATCATTGAAAACAAAATTACATTTCAGTATGAAAATACACCTCACAGGTCTTATCGAAATTTTTTCTCTGCACCCCAACCTATTTGAAAAAATTACTGTGTCATGTTTGATGACTGCATTTCAGAGACACGTGCCTACGCCAGTATGATTATGATACGTTAGCTCTTTCATTTGCCTTTCTTATTTTTATTTTGAGGTTTAACGGAGTTCATAATTAACTGGAGAGTTATGGGACCCATATAACTACTCCAGAGCTGGTACCCACCACCTAATTTCATGTGACCTATGCGAAAAATACTTTTCCCCAATAGCAGCGTATGTTAGTAGGAGACAATGTCAATTTATTTCACAAGGTGAATATAAAGGATCTAGGACATGAAATAAAGCTGACTTTGGTGTGTGTAAACATGTTTTCCTTTCCCAACAATTTGATAGCTGCAATATAAAACATTTTTATAACTAGAAAATTCTCCATTTATAGCCTTATTAAAAGATAATCTGGCAAACCCAAAGACCAGGACCAAAGGTGTTTATCCCTGTAATTTTGAAATTTTCAAGATTTGAGATCAGATCCCTATTCCCAAGAGTTGGTAAAAGTTGGAGGGTGATCATTGCTTCCTATGGACACAGACTGAGCTAGGTGCTTCCAAAAGTGTTCACTACTTAACATTCTAGCATGAAACTTCAGTGTTAAACTTCAGGATATTGTGCCATGAGGAGAACAGCTGTTATTCATAAAGAGAAAGAGCAAGGAGAGCATGTAAGTCATCCATAAATTATCCAGATTCACTGCCAACTTCGTTATAATAAATAAGACCAAACCTGCTGATGGAAGATGGCCCACCGAGAATCTCTGGCTATGCTTTCCTGGATGTCATTAGTTGATCCTCAGAGTGACATATGTCAGGTGCCAACTTTGCAATCAAAGAGTCACTTGTCTCAAGCCTTCCAAACCTGCCTGAAGCAATTCATCAGCATCTCATAACCTGTTGCTCAAGGAAAACCCCTGTACACAGAGTTTGCTTCAGTGGATGGCAGAAAATACTGAGAGCAGGTTTGGTAAGATTTTGGGTAAATGTGTTGCCACATTCAAGAGAAGCTTATGCACAGGAACTGACATTAATGCTCTCAGGAAAAGAAATCACAAAGATTAATGTATTTACTTGAATCTTCATTCAATTCAACAAGAATGTCAAGCACTAATTTATAAGGAATAGTAACATTTCCTACCTCAATTAAAATTTTTTTCTTAACAATTATTGTTTTTTAGTAAGATATAAAGGGTGTTGTGATCACTACTTGAAATGTTCCAAATTCCCACTACCGCGATGGATAGTGTCTACGAAGAAGGCATAAAAAATGTTTAAAGTGAACTACTAAAATCCTGTCTCTTCAGACCACAGATATTTTAGACTACCTATCTGAACTGAGAAAGAACAACTCCAAAATTTTGTCTCCAGCTGAATGTAAGCACCGAAATCCCCATAAATGACTTAGATTAGATTAGACAGATGAAGCTAACCCATAAATCAAGAAAATAATGTGCAAAAGTACTTCTCTGTGTGTTGTAAATCAATTTTTGTAACAGTTTTAATATTTTAATTTTTAAAAGCAAGGAACACAGAACAAAACTACAGGCATTTCAAAATAGTTTTTTTTTTTAAAACTACTGGATTAATCTCATCAACAAACTTACTGGGCATTAATATTTGTACTAATTCCTTTAACAAATTAAAGAAACTCACCGGAGTCATATCATAACAAGGTCAAGGATTAATGGCTTCATTGAAATAGCAACTAACTTGGTTTTCTTGCCCAAATTTAAGAACAATTACAGAAGGAAAAAAGTATTTTTTATCTTTTTTTATTTAATTGGAATGAGAAGGACATAGGGAATTAAAAGTTTAGTACTTACTGAATATTAAAATGATGGTATTAAAACATGATTTTGAATCTCTGGTAACCAAGGAGATTTTCCACCATCATTATCAAAAGTCCTTAAGTGTCTATGCCACCAAAATAAGATAAGAGGGAAAGCAGCTATGATGTGGAAAAGCATTGGTTCAAAGTCAAGACACTTGAGTTCCAGTCTCAGATGGATGACTAACTAGCCCTTCAGTTTTCACCAAGTCACCTCCCCCTGGGCTCAGCTTTTTTCCCTCTAAACAGGAGGACATAAGATTAGAACCATGAGCAGTAGAGGAAGGCTGACCAGGAGGCATTGAGCAGGAGGCGTCCATTCCACATCTCACAAATAGATGGCATTCCTTTGAATTTAGGACACCACTGATTTTAAGATGTGCCATTATTTTTACATGGCACCAAAAAAGAAAAATCACCACCAATTAAATGGTGACACCCTACCAAATGCATCCCAATTCCAGAGGCTTTAAGAAGCAAAGGAAAAAAAGTATTACCTTAGAATTGATAAAATATGGATAACTGAATGCATTCTTGCTGTGGCAGTGAGAGAGTCACATTCTGGAAGTGTGTGCTGAATTAGGTCTAGATAGTAAGGCTTAGTGGAAGGGACTGGGCCCAAGTGAGTATGAACTGGAAGACTCTAAGCCTGATTCTCTGATCCCAAGCTCAGTGATTTTCTACTGTATGACTTTGAACCCTGAGATCAAGTAGTTAAATTTTGAAAGTAGATGCATGCAAAATGAAGACACAAAGCTACCAAGCAGAAACCAGTGTGCCATTAAAAAAAATATGTCTTTCTTCAATTGAGAAAGGACTCTTCATTATGCTTTGATTTTTTAAAAAAAATTTTTTAAGTGATGTGCTTTAATACACACACTTATATTTACTGTGTGTTTCTACCACAAATTCTATCTTTAAGGTAGGTATTTATTTTGAAGTAGAAAAGAACTCAGTATCTATCACAATTTTCTACTTTAAGGTTTTCCTTTAATCTGTGAAGATTCACTTCTAAGTACCAGGAAACTGAAAGAGAAATATAAGATAGGAGTTTGCAACCAAAATTCTGGTTTAGGGCATGGATTCAAGTTTCCCAAAGATACAAAAATGCTGATTTGAAGGGGCACATGCACCCCAACGTTTATAGCAGTGCTATCAACAATAGCCAAATAATGGAAAGAGCCCAAATGTTCATCAACTGATGAATGGATAAAGAAGATGTGGTATTTGGCAATGAAAAAGAATGAAATCTTGCCATTTGCGACTGTGTGCATGGAACTGGAGCATATTATGCTAAGTGAAATAAGTCAGTTAGAGATAGATATATGATTTCACTCATATGTGGAATTTGAGAAACTCAACAGATGAATATAGGGGAAGGGAAGGAAAAATAAGATAAAAACAGAGAGGGACACAAACTATAAGAGACTCTTAAATACACAGAACAAACTCAAGGGTTGCTGAACAGAGGGTAAGTGAGGGAAATGGGTTAAATGGGTGATGAGCATTAAGGAGGGCACTTCTCAGGATGAGCACTGGGTGTCATATGTAAGAGATGAATCACTGGGTTCTGCTCCTGAAGCCAAGACTACACTGTACATTAAATAACTAGAATACAAAAAAAAAAAAAAAAAAAAAAAGAAAAAGAAAACCTTTCTAAGTTGGAATTAAGAAAGTATCACACACAGTTCTGAATACAAGAAGGCTCAAACCAGTTGATGAGAGGTTTAGCAAATTGTAATTGAAATATAAAAATGCAGCTGTGAGGATCAACCAGAATTCAAATAGAAAAGGTAAGAAGTATAGGTTCAAACTCTAGAACACCCCTGGAAGCCTGATGCTGAGCTAACAAAAACATGAATCAGTAATTTGTACCTTGTAAGGAGAAATAATCAATTGCCTGGAAGCATTGGCAAAGTAAGTCTGAAAAGCACAAGTGGACTAACAAGTTACTCTAACCTCATTATTTCAGGTTGTCAGCCAGGCCTTGCAGTAATTACTGCGCCCCACTTTTGAAATGTTCTTGCTTTCTTTTCACTCAGTGAGTGTAAGGATTGACTCATTACAGGATGAGCAGATAAAATAATTTTTATTCCAATACAATCCCAAAATCACACAGCACTTTTTCATAAATTCTAAAAAGAAGTAAGCTATTTTGGATTTGGAAATAATGATGGGGAACATGCTCAAGAAGAGACCATACTTTACATCCCAGGCCCTGTCTTTCATCATTATATTATTAACCTAGTCAGTAGCATAACATGAAATTCTTAGTCTCTATGAATCATGAGTCAGTGGAAAATAGGAGAGAAGATAACTGAAGAAGACAAGGCATACTGGAAAGAGAATTTGCTTATTGAGAGCTGAAACAAGCCATCTGTCTGTCTATGACTATGTCTGTGTCTACATCTATATATCTATATCTAAATTCGTTTGGACTCATTTAGTTACCATGCCAACAATCTTCCTGCCTTACTAATTATTACTGTTATTATTTGAATTTCCTATAGGAATTTCATGGGCAAAAATTACTCTTAGGATTATAAATTGTACTCAGATTTTACTCAGATTTATTTACATTTTGTTTTTTAGAGGCACTTATAACATGATTTCTGCGTAATTTTTTAAAACAAAATATTGCTATATCAGCTGCCTTTATGATTCATAAAATATTTTTCTTTAAAAAAAAATTTTTTTTAATGTTTATTTATTTCTGAGACAGAGACAGAGCATGAATTGGGGAGGGACAGAGAGAGAGGGAGACACAGAATCAGAAGCAGGCTCCAGGCTCTGAGCTGTCAGCACAGAGCCCGACGCGGGGCTCCAACACACAAACCGTGAGATCATGACCTGAGCCGAAGTTGGTCACTCAACCGACTGAGCTACCCATGCGCCCCAAAATATTTTTCTTTTTAATTCATGAGGTATGGGTCGGGCTTTCTGATTTTGTATAGATATGATGAAAAGCATACTAATTATTATACAAGTAGATTTTATTCATAATAAAAAGAGATTCTTGACATACCTCATGAAGCCGGAGATCTTTCTCATAAACAAGTTTTTTTACAAATGCAGCTATAAATACAACCCAGGCAACCATGAGCACAATTGGAAGAGAATAAGAGACACTGGTTAGGAAGCTGCAAAAAAACAGAAACAAAAAAAAATTCAGCGACCCTAATGAATATCAACTGTGCAGATTGTGATAAACAAAAACACATTCCCTCTTACAAATTATAATCCTGCTTTGAAATTGAGAATAGTCATTAATATTATTCCTTTATTTATGAAGTACGAAGCTGACTTAACAGTAAGCCTTTGATTTTCTTGCTGTATTGTTGCAAAAGTAAAAAAAAAAAAAAAAACAAAAACCAAACCTCTGGATTGTTGGATAAAATTACCCTATTGTTTAGAGTGTGTTTGAGTATGTCCTATCTAGGAAAATAATTATTACATAGATATAATTTCAAAGCTCGAAACCCTTCTGTCTAAACTAAATTCTTATCTAAAAGGCAGATTTAAAATTAGATGATGATCGGTTTATCTAGCTAAAAGCTATATCATCCCAAATTACTGTATTTATCTACTCTTTGGATGCTCATAGTTATTATTAAACTAAATTTCCCAAAATGAAATAAAATAAAACTCAAAGCATTCAATTTAAAATGCAAACAAAGAACTTGGATTCCTCAAAATAATGCTCCAGGAGATGTTTCATAAACAGTATATAAATGACTTTTCTGGTAATGTGTTAAATTAGGCAGTCACTGGAAGACTTCATCAGGCTCCAAATGTATTCTTCCGTGGCCTGCCCATGATACCAGAAAGTTCCAATGCAGTGTTTCTCAAAGTTAACCATGCATCACAATCACCTGAAGGGCTTACTAAACCACGGATTTCTGAGCCTTACCCATAAGCTTCTGATTATATCTGGGGTGGGATAAGGAATTTGCATTTTAAACAATTTCCCAGCTGATGTTGATGTTGCTGGTCCAGAGACCATACTTTGAGAATCATGGTTCTGACATTACTCACATGTCTATGGGCAAATGAGTAGTTTTCAATGAGAAGAACTCTAAATTGATCTGTTTTCCGTAGTAGGCTCCACTGACATTTTCACTTAGAGAAAGGCGCCAAAGGTACTCCCCTTTTAATCTATAAGGCTAAGGAATTACCTTCAAAGGTCCTCATGAAAAATGCAAATATTAATGGAACATGACATCACCATCATTCATTATCACTTTAGCATCAGAAGTGTATTATCATCAAAGATAGGAGGGTTTTGTTTGTTTTGTTTCATACGTGTGTGTGTTGTTTTGTTTTTGTTTTTGTTTTTTTGTTTGTTTTTTGGATGGAGAAGAGGGTGGAGGCCATATCCATTTTTTTTGGTTCCTGGGAAACTGTCTGGCATGGCTTAGGCACTTAGACAATATTTGTTGAATGAATTTTCTCTTGGTTCAGGTCCAGCCCTAATGGTGTTTCTGGCTCTAGAATTAGGTAAAGGGCCTCATTCATTAATAACAAATTCCCTAAAATGTTTCTTCCAGTGATGGTGTACTTTAAGATTGGTTTGGTTTAGGTTTGGTTTAATATAAAGGAGAAAATTCTGGTCTCCTAATCGAAAGACCACTGAGTTACCAGCTATACAACTACGGACATGTTACTTAAGCTTTCTGGATTTTAGTTTTTTCATCAGGAAAATACGGTTGATGATACCTCATCTCACTTACCGTACTAAGGTTGTTGGGTGAACAGAGGAAATAATATATGTGAAAGCACTTTGTATGCAATAAAGAGTTGATATGTATATGTAGGATATTATGACCATACTCCCATGAAGAAAGCAGAATATAGTTACTTTTATTCTTAAAAAGAAAATCCAGGTACCCACTATCCTAGGTACCAACATTTATAAGGGGGAAAAAATGAGTGGAAAATAGATGAGAAATTTTCTTTTAATTGAACCCACAGGTCTTTACTATTTGTGCCAGCCGATGCAGTTCCTACACAGTTCAGGCTGCAGAGAACTGACTGGCCTCCACAATAAGCAGCTAACCTTGACAACCCACTGGTGGAAGCCTCATCCGTCTCCCTGGATCGCTGCTGCACAAAGGGTTGCATCACCTCATTTTATCTACAGCTCTTGAAGCAGCCAAAGTAGACAGACACATTGATAGAAAGAAAAAAGAAAAAAAAAAAAAGAGCAGAGCCATCTAAATTGTATATAAACTGAGCAAATGGGCTAACAAGTGTAATTTCATTAAAGTAATATTCTGCCTCAAGCTTTTATGTAGGAGGATGAGGCTGACTGTGGTCAGAGTGGAGGAGCCAGCCAGCGCTACCCGCCTGGCAGACTTTTTGAACATTCAAATTCAATTGTCTAAAACATGATCCGTACAATTTTTGTTGATGTAGCAAACCATTTGAGATAAGGATTTCTAGCAAGTGGACTGGTAGTACCTAACATAACATAGTGTTAGATGGCATAATATTTATCTTAGAGAGTGAATCAATGATGTGCTCTATCAAAATTTTTCTTAAAATTGGTCATGGACTCACAGATTTTTAATAAAATTTGAGAGTTGGAAGAGATGTTAAGATTGCCTTGTTTAATCCTCTCCTTTCACTAGAGAAAGCGAAGACCAGTAGAGAGTAGGTAGCATCAAAATCGTGCAGTGATGCATTCAGGTCTGTAGTTTAATGTTCCTAACTCAAGGGCCATACTCCTTGGAAAGCTAAGGGTTATGATGAAGAAAACCTGAATCATTTGGTAAGAACTTTGCCATCATTTTGGAAACAATGAGCAGCTGTAGTGGAGCTGTGCCCTGTACCATCGACCCTCTCCTGGAAGCAAGCTTTAGACAAAACTTCGGTGAAAGAGATCGCTTTCATTTGATACATGTGAATGAATACATAGAAATGAGTGCTCAAAAAAGTGGTTGACTATTAAAAGAGGCTAGAGCTGCAGAGACTTACTTGTCTTTCATGTAGCAGGGATATGGAATTGCTTGGACCTGGACTGCTATTTCCTGGGAGTTTCTTCCAGTCTGCAATTCAATGATTGCTCTCTCAATACTATCCTGTAAGTAAACAAAAGCCCTGCCATAGATCTGGTTATGTGATGGAGAATTGTGTGGCCCCGGGGCCCAAATCTTGGTCCTTATGCTTCTTGTGGTCTGCGCAGTCTTGAGACTCATGCGGATGGTATATTTTATGACAGGAGGAAGAGAGACATTTTCAGAGTCATAGCCTCTATGCCGACTTCTGTTAGACGGAAGCTTAAAAATAACACCTAAAAATAAAAGGGAAACAACAGCATAAAGGTTATTTTATGGTTGACATTATTCATTGTTTGGAGGGGACACTTAGGGGGCAGCCAAACAGGCAATTGAGTTTGTAATGTGACAGTAAGTTCAGGCTCCTAATTTACAGGAAAGATGGCTAATTGGAAGTGACAACTTCAGAGATTCAAAGCAGGAGTTTGAGAATATAATTACAAACTAAGTGGCCAGATTAAATAGATCACTCTAAGCCACTTACTAAAATTAAAACACGCACGCACACACACACACATACACACACACACACACACACAAATGAATAATCTTGACTGATTATGAAGATGGACTCAACTTCACCCCATAACTTTGTAATCCATTTCAGTCTCAATTCTAACCATGCCAACAAAATTACACATTTGTTGAAGTCTCCACGGACAATATAGTTGGTTTACTACATGAAAGGTTCTCATTTCTAAGGACATCAGAGGGGACAGTGACCCCCCAGACTACTTTTCTGAGTTCTGGATGAAAGGGGTGAGGAAAGAATTTGGCCAATTTTAGTACAAAGAGAAGCTCAAACTCTAGTAGAATGACACTTACTTCCAAAGAGTTCGTTGCTTTTGTAAAGCCTTTTAGCCTGTCTCTCCATCTCATCTATGCTTTTTGCTGCCTGAATACGGTCATATAATACACAGGAGGAAATATTTACTGTCAGGGAGGACAGTGTGTTGAGATGATCAATGAGGTCAATGCTGTTTTCTAATTTCAGCCTTAGAATATCTAAAAAAGCAAAGCAAAACAGACAAAACACATATTAGTTGTATTATAATGTTGTTTCTAATAGTACTGAGACAAACAAAATACTGACTTTTTGGTATGTAATAACCATTATACTAGATTATGAGTAATAGGAAGTTGTAGAATTTGCTCCAAAAATATCCAGTAACAAAAATAGCTAATAACAGGAAAATGTATCCAGTTGTTCAAATATTCATTGAAGAGTATGTTGAGCTGGTACTGATATAGTAGACCCAAGTTCAAAGAGTGGTACAAGCCAATTTAAAAGTATATCCTGCTACAATTTAGGTAACCAATGACTAAAGGTGAATAATTAAAAATATATATCTACATGTAGTCAGGAAGAACACTAGTGATAAAAGTTTTGAATAAACAGAAACACTTAACTTCATTCAGGGAATGTGAATGTAAGAATTTAAACAAAGAAAAATCTATGTAGAGTGCAAATAAACTATGTCATTAAATAAGTTGTGCTACAGAATCATTTCTTAGGAGACTGTGAGAATCTATGCCACATAGTTAACAACTTTCTAAAACTGATATAAAACCTTAAGTGAGTTATGTCTATTGATATCTGTATTAATCTAGACAAAATGATCAAGTTTTTATTTCAGGTAATTACTTTGGAAGAAAGAGGATTTAATTGCTCTTCAATTTCATGATTCCTCATGAGGAAATCAACCGAGACAAAGGGTAAATATGAAATTGCAAGTTAATAAATCACTTGGCCAATTAAATTTTCACTGACTTGATCACCATGAATACCAAGAATGCTGTATCATAAATCCCTCCTCACAGAACCCAAACATGACTCTTCCAAACTCCAACGCAAGACTAATTTCTCACAGAGGGCAACTTCTTAAATGCATTTCTCATTAGAATTTAAAGTGAAATGGTTTGCTGGATATAGACATTGGTGGGGGAGGGGTAAAACTGTGGTTGAACAGTGGCCTCCAGCGGCCATTGGAAATTAACACAACACCAAGGATTCCTTAGAAATGCTGGCAGACAGGATCAAAGAGCTATGAGGGTCAGTGCCCCACTCCCAATTCAAACTATATAAACTCTCAGATACTAAGTTGCATATACAATTACACAAACATCAAGCCTCACTGCTACATTCATTTTAGTCTATTTTTAAATTCTAGAACTCCTGTCCTATATTAAGAAGATAAAATTTATATAAAACTTTGTAGTATATTCCTGATATTTTGATCAAATGGTTTCTTACCCAAATGGTACTTTTAGAGAATAAATACACTAGTATTTTTCCTTAATGAAACTCGGTCAACTATCATAAAGTGCACACAATTATATACAATACAAACATGAGCCTAATTCCTCCCTACTGGTTTACAGACAATGTCACTTCTGTCCCAGGAGCTTCAGGGAGGAGGGGCACTTGCTCTACTGCAGCCAAATTCTGATGCTCTCAATCCCTTCCTCATACTTGTGGTTGCATAGCAACAGTGAATCAGACACAGACTGAATTAGATGTCTTGCATCCCTTAGGTTGAAGGTGGGGATGTGGCAGAGGGAATGCATAAGTTCAGACAGCTTCCTTTGATCCTCTTTGCCTGTTTCTTTTAAATGACCATGAGAGGAGGATCCAAACTTGAATACTGATTTAAGTTTATTTTCTTTTGAATCTCTTCATTGCCTTTGTTTTGCTTCTGCTAACTCAATAATTTCTTCCAGTTACATTCTGGGTTAATCAAAGTGATACTGAGGCCAGTGGAGATAAGATGTTAAATGTAACTGGAAATAAACCATTTCATCTTCCTTTGTCCTTAAGGACTTGCTTTTCATAAAGTTGCTGGGCGGGGCGGGGGGAAGTCCTCTTACTTCTAGCAATCTACCAAGTGACCAATGACTATAGGAATACATGAAATATATACTTGTTGAAACTAACTGCAGACACTGGGTATGTGAATAGTTATTACTACTTGTAGTAATACGACTATCTGGGAAAAAGATGGATAGATATGTCCAAGATTTTACTGTCCTTAGAATAACTAGCTAAAAATCAAATGCAGAAGAAAATAAAACGTTTTCAAATGCAACCATGTTTTTCACATTCCTGACATGACTAGTGAATAAAAGTTTTGTAACTCTGGACTTACCGAGTTCATCGATCTGTTTCAATAGTTCAACGGCATCAAGTCCCACAGAGAATTTCACAAAAACTTGCACAAAGGGGTTCCTTAAAGTATTCTAACAAATAACAATAGGGAATCAGTTTCAGTACAAGAAAACATGTTTAATCATCATCTGTCTAACAGCATCTACAGTGAAAGGAAGTAACAACCACCCGGCATTATCAATGCATCACCTTACAGTGCTCACTTACAAATCCTTAGAAAGGAAGAGAAGGTGTGTGGCTGGTAATGACTAGAAAGGCTGGGTTTTATTGTTGATAGACACAAATTAGTCAGCATGCTCCTGTGGCCAGATATGACTCTAATTATCAACATTAGGAAATTACATTCAATGTAACAGTCCTTTTACCCACGGGTATGACATCATTTGTTTTTTGATATACTCTATATACCACTGTAGTGGTTCATGGTTGAATTTTGTTCAACTAAAAGAAACTGATACAACTTTTAAAAATTGTGAAGTCTACAGGCACCTGGGTGGCTCAGTCGGTTGAACGACTTCGGCTCAGGTCATGATCTCACGGTTCGTGAGTTCGAACCCCACATGGAGCTCACTGCTGGCAGTGTAGAGCCTGCTTCCAATCCTCTGTCCCCCCTTTCTCTCTTGCCCTTCTCCTGCTCATGCTGTCTCTCTCTCTCAAAAATAAATTTAAAAAATATTTAAAAATTGTGATGCCTAAATGGAACTTCGTATCACAATTGATAGGTGCAAGAGTTCTACTACTTCCTAGCTATGGGCTCTCAGCAAGCAATCTGCTTTTTCTAGCTTCATGTTACTTTTCTGTAAAGTAGAGATGAATGACTCATCAGAACATTCAAATGTAAATTACTATAATATCATTTATCATTGCAAAAAGCACAATTATGTGAGCATGGAAGAATAAACTGACGACAAATCTTTAAATTTCTCTATCTCCATGGAAAGACTGAAAAATTAAAAAAAAACAAACCTCAATGCTTTAACATATAATGATTTTATAGCTATCTTCCAAATTAGGAGACATAGCTTCTACCACTCCAGAAATACAGCCAGGTAACACTTGTTGAGACCTTACTGTGTACTGCACACTGTCTAACAGAGTTTAGCTTAATTTTCTGACAGAGTTTTCCAGAACACCTTGAGGTCCCTTAAGGACACAAAATTAATAAGGGCCAAAGGGCCAAAGGGCTGAAGACAGAGAATTCAACGTGATTAGAGAAATGCTTATCTTATGTGTTAATTCATGGCCATGTTTTTATGGGAACCAGACTAAAACTGGTTTTCCCTTTGGAAGACAATCCAGGATCACTCATCATTCTATCCTTCTTACCAATATCTTCAGTTTTGTTACCATGGAGATAAAAGGTTAAGAATAATATGTATTAACAGAGCATAGATACAACAGAATTAATTCACTAAATCCATAGATGCTGAGGGGTAAGGGCAGGTGACAGCATGTAGACTGACGGCTATCACACAGCTACACACCGTGATAACCCAAGTCCTCTGAAGTCTATTTACCAGGAATTAATTTGTGCATCCTGGAAAAACTGAATTAGAGCATTACTAATAAACAAAGCACTGTGTCTGTTGCAATTCAGAGAAGATCCACTGAGCCATATCTCCATTCTCCCACCACTCCTTTTGCGATCAATCCTGTGATGAGTGACACTATTTTTACATGCTTTCACACATATGATCCTCACAAATCTGTGAAGTGGCTCTCAGTATATTCATTTTAGAGATTCGTAAACTGTTGATCAAGTGTCTTATGTCATTTGCCTCGGGATTCACATTGGCAAAGCCAGGTGTTATGCTAAAAGCCTTAAATTTCAAAATCTGTGTACATTTGCATAAATACGTTTTTCCTCAATAATTGAGAATAATGATTTATTTTTGGTCTAGAGCAGAATCAAGTTGCTTCCATTAGCTGATGGTCCCTTTATGGACACAATCACAGAATTTCTTCATAGCAAATTATTGCACTTTGGAACTATTATGCACAGATCATGCCTTTTGTTAATTCACTGCTTTAGCCACAAAACTTTCCTTAGTGAAATGATATGTGTAGGTTTTTCTTTTTTTTTTACTCCACAGAAAAAGAGTTAAAGGAAAAAGAGAACAATCTTACATTTAGGAAAACAGATAGGTCAACAAAGTACTATTAAATGGTCTTTGTTACATAAAACATCCACTTGAACCTGCTTAAAATTAGAACCAAGTTTAATAGCAAATTGTGGGGAAGATGTCTGATGCAAGTTTACTTTTCTTATATTAGTTAAGTTATTAAATATCTATTTCAGAAATGTATTTTATATTATAATATAAACTTTATATATTATTTATGATAAAAGCCAGATTGTAATTATAACTATGCGCTGATTGTTAGTCAAAACAAAGACTAAGCAAGGCATCTTTGGATATAATTTTTCTGACAAAGTTGTATGAACCAAATCCTTTATTCTATGTTTAACTTCTTGAGCATGTTTTTAAGAAGGACCTTTTTTTGCAAATATATTTTAGCTCTCCATCAATTTTCCATGGGCCTCTCTCAATACTTTGATATGTAAACCATTCTCTCTTAAAGTTCCTATGTTGCATCCTTCCTGCCAGTTTTCTCTCCTCCACCTGGTAGCTGGTCTGACTCTGCTGCTCCATTGTTAGTTCTCAGTAGCTGTTTGTGATTGGAACATTTGCCCCACATTATTTTCAACATCTTCAGAAAACCCTACATCTTTTGCAAGAATTGCAAATTATACTTTGAACCAGTGCACATTGTATTTGAGTTGCATTGTCAAATCTTTACCCTAGAGTGCTGTATGTTTCAACCAAAGAATTCCCCAAACTGAACATTCTTCTCCAGAATACTAGTATTTTTAGGAACTCTGGTTCTGTTAAAATAGCAAAAAATAATTTAAAGTGAAGGGACAAATAAAGTAAACACATTCTAAGTAGTTTTTACAGCATTTCATTTTTGGAAAACAAGATTTACATCACTAGTTAGGTCTCAAGTTCAACCTGTAAAATGGCTTATCTCTGAATTACAGATACAGAGAGGATGCACCACAGGAGGTGAGGATGATTAGGAATGTGAGAGATCTGTTATCCTGTCTCAGACTTTCTCTCTGGAGGAGAGGAAATTTAATCTATTGGATACGGATTCCAAGTTACTACAGGCCCATTGCCATAATGAGGATGATTAAAATCTTAAAGAATTATAATTCCTATGAAGAAGAATGACAGAGCTGTCTCCTACCTGGAGCATGGGAATTGTCTGGTTTAACAGGTGGAAGGAATTCATGAAAAGTGGTGAGTTATCCATCCACTCTTGAGATTTCTCTCTTAATTCCGCCAGCTGCCTCAGAGTTACATTAGACTTAAAGACAAAGAAACAAAGACAGATCAGGTCCATCACTATTTCTCCCACATCCCAAAAAGGTATCCTAAGGTTATTTTGTTATACAACTTTAAAGAAACAGTTCTAAAAGGTAGAGCTAGTAAAAAAAAAAAATGTCAGAAATTTCCCACATGGTCAGAAGTTTTTAAATGACAGCTTTTATATAGGGTCAGGATCACTTTTAAAAATTCTGGAAAATGTAGGGTTTGCTTCAGTGTCCATAGTGAATTTACAGTCAAAATGAAAACATGTCTTCTGGAGTTCTCACAAGTTATTCATTTTTTCCAATGACACATTTAACTTGACTACTACAGAAACATCCTAGTTCAAAGATATGAGGAGAATACTCTCATATACTGCTGGTGGAAATGAAGGTGTTACAGCCTTTTTTGGAAAGCAATCTGACAACAGACATTACATAAAATACAGTATTCCTTAATCCCTCAATCCTGAACAATCATTTCATTGAAATAAAAATTCCACTGCATAAATAACATGCATGAGAATATTTGTTGTTATATTATTTACATTTGCAAAAACAAAAATGAAAACAAAAGGAAACACTGGAAACACAATAAATGCCCAACAACTGAAGATTGGCTGAGTAAATTCTATGGTATGAAAAAGTTTGCAATTTTCAAGAAGAATGAATTAAACGATGCCAACTGAGTTAGAATTTCCACAAGGTATTGTTGTGTGAGTAAAGTAATACATAGAAAAGTACTATAATGTAACCTCATTTTAATAATATAAGCAATGACAAAAACCTTGCATATGAATGTATGTATAGTATCATGATCTATAAAGAATTAGAGAAATGTACATAAATGACAAAAAAACACATCCTTGAATACTAAAAATTATAAGTTACATAAAAGAAAGAATAAGATCAAGAGGAGAGAAAGAGAGGAGGTGAGAGCCAAACAAAAAGGAAAGACAAAAAAATGACTACACTTGGAAAATAAGCAGGTAATGACTTCACTTATGCAAAATTATTAGGAGCACATAGTCAATAAAGCAAATTAAATATTAAAATGCAAACAATAAAAACAAACGTCATCCTAGAAACCAGTGATGAACTCATGTCCATTTTTATATAGACCTACAATAACGTTATATTCACCTAAACTATGGTCTAGTGACCAAGTAATGGTAAAGTGGAGATTTTTCCCTTCCACTCTATCATTTTAAAAGTATCAAATTTATAATTCAAATCATGAAAATTGCAACTTTCAAAGTTGCAGGGAAATGTAATTATGATTAAGTTAGGTAGATGATAAGTATACTGACTATTAATAATGTTGTATTTCTCGATGTCTATCTTTCATATAAACATAACATGTTGAATTGTACGACCTAATGTGAAGCCAATAATTTATAATTTAGGGATTGTTTTTGTTCAAACTAGTTACATAATGCTCTAATATTATTTTTTTCTAGTGCCATTATTTTAACATATTTGAAAATTAGACACTAGTGGTAGAAAAATTTTCTGCTTTTGGAGATAAGCTGAAAAATATGAGATCTTGCTTCAACTAACCTCACTCTCAAGTGTCACCCTGGTTCATTTCTCTTCAAAGGGCTACTAAACAATCTACACTGTTTACACATGTACAGGGCAGAATCTGAGAATTACGAGTTTCAGAAATCCAAGGGTAAACTAGGTAAGATATAAAGAAATCTGAGTCAACTATAGCAGATTTGGAAGCTGACTACTTTAAAAATCATCTTAATACTTTAGATAGAAACTGTGAGTTATAAGGGTCAAACCTTTTCCATTATTGCCTTTGTGATGGGGGTATATGGCGCGTACAAAATTTTCCCCAACAACATAGGTTTCAGGAAAGCCCAAATCACAGGTCCAGCAGGCATATTAATGATGTCTTTATAAAGGGAGAAGCAAAATGGTGCTGGAAGGAAAAAGTGAATAAAATCCATTTAGTATGTGTATGTAAAATCTATTTTCTTATGGTAAATTGACACAGATTATTGTTATTACGCCCACAGATGCATGTCTTATACTTCCTTTATTATTAACAGTTGTGAAGCATCTGGTATCAAAGTAAGAAAGTGTAGTAACAAATCTTTAGGTATGAGAGTTTAACCCCATAAGCAAGACTATGATAAGTGATGGCATTTGCCAAGAGGAGTTGGAAAGGTTTTGAAAAATCACATTTCAGAGTATCTTCCAACCAACACTTAATTTAAAAATATATATGTTAGTATGCAAAAATATGATACTAGGGTAGTACCAGATATATAAGAGTTGTTCAGTAAATTTTGAATGAGTAAAGAGATGAATAAATGAGTCAATCCAATTGCACGAATATACTAAACATTCATATATCACTTGGAAGAGCTCAACTGATAGAATTTTGCATCCCAAGTAAACGGTGTTGATGTGCTAAGTGTTTATAGTTCTGCTGCATTCACAGAGCTTTTCTACGTGTGAGACTAATTTCTAATTTTCAAAAGTTAAGAAAAATGTTGAGTATGCAGATTTAGGGCATGTTTTTGCATTATTTACTGGCAAGGACAGTATAGTTGTGATGGACAAGTTCTCAGTGTTGTGACTCAGAAGCTAGACTGCTGAGCTCAACTCATAGCTCTGATACTTCCACGTTGGGCGACCTTGGCCAGTTACTTAAGTCTGTCTGCACCTCAACTCCCCTAAGATGGAGATGCCTACCTTCTAGGTTTGCAACGTGTGGGTCAGTCAATGTGCAAACATGCCTGAAGTGTGGGAAGTGCCGTGTAAGTGCTGGGGAAAATTAATGCCTCATTTATTATGAAAAGTTAAGACACAGTGGACAATGTTGTTAGGAGATGATGTCACTGTGCTAATTTTGAAGTATACTTACTGGTATGTGTGGGGATTCCATATTTGGAAGCAATCTGTTCTTTGCTTAATTTGTAAGTCAAAAAATCCTTGGTGTGGTTGCCTTTTCGCCTTTGAGAAGAGGGCAGCAAGGCAGTTAAATATTCAGTGGTGATCCCCTGGGAACACAATGCTTGGGAGATGGTGCTAAATGATCCTTGGGGTGTGTTCATCCGGTTGCTTCTGTACATTGCCTGGGAGATAAAAATCCACGATTTATTAACATTATGTAGCTATAAATGCTGCTGAGGACAATACAGAAGAAAACCTGGTAATGCTTAGAGTATCCTTATAGCTTCCATAACTCCTTTAAAACATGTATCCTAAATGTAAATGCAGAATGCTGAACCTCGCTAATTTAAGTGGCAACGCTTTTGCCAGACTAGAAGAGTTTCCCTGCAGGTGATTTTTTTGAATGTACTGTATTTGTAGCTGCATGTATTATAACTAATGTCAAATAAAAGTTAATATGACAAAAGGAATTTCCCAAGAAGCACATTACTGGGTGGCTTTCCTACCTGTGTTAACGGAACACTTCTGGGCAGATGCATTTGTTTCAGGGATGACATTTTATCCAGCAGCGGACGTGTGCCGGAAGCCATCTGACTGAGAATCTCTTTTAGCCTCATGAAGAGTTCTATCATCTTTTCTACTGGCTTTTGATCTTCCCTAGGGAAAAACACCTAACAGGAACAGAATAAAAATAAATGATCTATGTGGATACATTGGCACCTGCACTCACTGTTGGTAAGAATCTAAAAAGTTATAATCACTGTGCAAAAAATTTTGGAAGTTTATTAAATAACTTAGATATAAGCTTACCATGCAACCCAGAATTCCATTCCTAAGTATTTATCCAAGCAAAAGGAAAATGCATGTCCACACAAAGATTTGTATGTGAAGGTTCATAGTGGCAGTATTCACAAGAGCCAAAAAAAAAAAAAAATGGAAACAATCCAAATGAATGGACAAACAAAATGTACACCCTAAAACTAGAATACTGTTTGGCAATAAAAAGATACGAAATACCAACACATGTTGCAACATGCGTGAAATTCAAAAACATTATACTAAGTGAAAAAACACACATACACAAAGACCACAAATATATGATTCTGTTTATATAAAATGTCTAAAAAAGGAGAATCTTTGGAGATAGAAAATAGATTAGGGGCTGCCTGGGCTAGAGGTCAGAATGAGAAGTGACTACATATAGACACAAAGTTTCTTTCTGGGGTTGACGGAAGTATTCTAAAATTATGTGGTAGGGGTGCCAGGGTGGCTCAGTCGGTTGAGTGCCCAACTCTTGCTTTTGGCTCAGGTCATGATCTCACAGTTCCTGAGACTGAGCCCCGTGTCAGGCTCTGAACAGATGGAGCAAAGCCTGCTTGGGATTCTCTCCCTCCCTCTCTCTCTCTGCCCCTCCCCTGCTCATGCATGCATGCTCTCTCTCTCTCTCTCAAAATAAATAAATGAACTTTGAAAAAATAAAATAAGGTAAAATTATTTTGTGGTAATGGTTGCACAATCATTGAATTGGACACTTCAAATAAGTGAATTTTATGGTACATAAATTATACCTCAATAAAGTTGCCTAAAATAAATGATTTTAGAAGTCATAAAGGCAAATGTCAATTACACAATTCTTCATGTATGCTGTTGCTCAAAAATCATATAATATTATCCTTAAAATCAGAAAAACCCTGTCAAAAAACTCATGTGATTTATCAGGTTTTATCACAATCCCATAAAGCTCTTCTGATGCATGAAGTAATACTGGAAATGCTTTAAAATTTTAAAGTAACTTCATCCTCTGATTCATTTCACCAACAAACTTTGATTGAGTGTCTGCTATGCTCCCAGCATGGGTGAGGTGATGGGTATATTGGGTGGTACACAAACTGACATCATCCCTCCACTCAAGGGGCTTTGGTCTAATAGATATCAAACAAATCAATAGACGAAAGACTGGGGGAATATGAGGGGGTACAGGGAGTTTAGCTAAGAATCAAAAAAGACCTTTCTTTCCAATATGGCCCTGCAATGGAGAGAAAGAACAAACCAGAGAAAGAATAAGCAGAGGAAGGTTACAGGTAGAGGGAAAGATGTGTGAGGTCCATGAGGAGGGACAGTTCTTGACACACCCAAGATAGTCAAAGACCACCATTATGAGAACAAGATGCAGTTGGAGAGATATCTTGAAGACACAGATACCTCATTAGCACAGCTATTAATTACAGTCATGTTTTTTTCTAAATTGAAATCAACATTTCAGTTTTTCTTCCAGTGCTACCCAAATTCTTGGCATTCTTACACTGATGTGAAATAAATGGACTAACGATGAGTAATTTTTCATTATTTTTCTTTGCAACACCTGAAAGAGGTAGGAATGGTCTTCTGTTTGTCAAAGGTACATATTTAACTACTAGACTCAATGAAAAATGTTTGGTTTGGTATCTGTTCTGCAGAGGCATTATAAAATAAGAATTAAAATTTTAGATGAAAAAAATTAAAAAATAAAATTTGAGATGAACAGAATTAATAATTTCACTTCATAGGCATTTGAAGTCATAGTTTACAGAACATAACCATTTGTATAATTACTGGGTATTTGCTGAGTGCCTTTATGGGCCTGGCACTATTCCTGGCATTTGAAGTATTGGGTGGTTCCACATAGCAGCTATGGGCCCAAGGAGATACCATGGAGGAAAGAGAATTTCACAGATGGGAAGGGGGTTTGCAGATTATGGGGATCCTGTAGGATCTGGGGGGGTTACCTGAATAGAATGGGGAGCCACTGGAAGGTGATGAGCAGAGGGGTGGCATAATGTCACTTAAGTTTTAAAATGATCACTCTGGCTGTTTAAGAATGGTAGGGAAGGGTAGCATTGGGGAGGTTACAAGTGTGGAGGCAGGGAGTCCCAGTTAAGAGGCCAGCACAGAAGGGGTGCCTGGGTGGCTCAGTTGTTTAAGCGTCCGACTTTGGTTCGGGTCATGATCTCATGGTTTGTGAGTTAAAGCCCCACATGGGTCTCTGTGCTGACAGCTCAGAGCCTAGAGCCTGCTTCAGATTCTGTGTCTCCCTCTCTGTCTCTGCCCATCCCTTACTCACGCACACACACTCTCTCTCTCTCTAAAATAAATAAACATTGGGGCGCCTGGGTGGCGCAGTCGGTTGAGCGTCCGACTTCAGCCAGGTCACGATCTCGCGGTCTGGGAGTTCGAGCCCCGCGTCAGGCTCTGGGCTGATGGCTCAGAGCCTGGAGCCTGTTTCCGATTCTGTGTCTCCCTCTCTCTGCCCCTCCCCCGTTCATGCTCTGTCTCTCTCTGTCCCAAAAATAAATAAACGTTGAAAAAAAAAATTAAAAAAATAAAAAATAAAATAAATAAACATTGAAAAAAAAAAAAGAGGCCACCACAGAAAGATAGGTATGGAAAATGATAATCCAGAACAGGATTACTGATAACTAGTCCTAAAACATTTTCATCCCCTTTTCTATAATGTCTCAACAACATATGTCACCCAAATTGCTTCTGGTTCTTCTTACTGTAAAGAGAAAAACACTTTTTGCAATATTTTCAATAATATGTAAATATATTTGATCTAATATAGAAGTGGGTGAACATAGATGTTTAATTTTCTTATGTTTATATTTTTCTTTCAGTTTGGTGTTACATAAGCACTTATAAAGCATGCACTTATTGTAAGATGAAGTCATTGCTGACTTTTCTAAGTTCTGATAATGATCCATTTATTTTATTCTACTGCCTGAGTAACAGTAGCCTCTTTCTAAATTGATGGAAAAAACACATACAAATTTTTAACACCAAAAAAATCTCCACTTTCTTAAAAAATTTGCTTTAATCTTTATTATTCTACCAAATTAATGCTTGTTCACTGTAAAAAAAATATACACACACACACATTTGTATCTCATACTTTAGTATAATATATATTAAATTTAATACCTGGTCTTGGATATACAAACTGAGAGTTAATAAGGCAATAATATTAATTTCCCCATTTATAAAATGTGCAAATATGCAGTATATGATCTCTAAGGTCCTATTTAGCTCTAAAATAAAGTTATAATTCCAAAAGCTGTATAAATGGATCTTATTCATTAGAGTATCAGAGAGCATACTCATGTAATCAAATATTTTTATTCTAAACTGTGAATATAAAATATTTCATCAACAGAAACTTGCCTTGTATGTGAAGTTGTAAATGTCCAAGTAGTGCAGAAGGGTGAGTCCAATGAGGTAAGACTGACGGGATCTTTCTGGAACAGACAGGTTGCAGAACTCCTTCATCACATCCTCCATTTTGGAATAGGTCATATTAGCATCACAAGAATGCAACCAGAACACATGAGAAATAATCTGCAAGTTGGAGGAAGAAAAATATTTTAGCTGTGAATCCTTTGAGAGCTAGCTCTTAACATAAAGGTTTTTCTTTACTCTTAGACTTCACTTAAAAATATGATAAAATTGTCCTCCAAATAAAAAAATTTTTTTTCCATTTAAACCACTAATCACCACCAATAAAACTATAGACAGCTCATTGTCCAGTGGAAAGCTTAAGAAACAAGATTGAGAAAAAGAGTCAAAGAAGTGTCTGTGATGATTCTGAGATTTCTCATTTGAACAACTGGTTGAATGATGGTACCAAGAATTGATCTGGAGTTAAGTTTGGGAAAAATATTAGCTTAAGACTCATTTTCCCTATAAAATTTACTTAGTTTATTCAAATTGCATTTCATTTTTAAAATTATTTGAAGTTATAATCTTATATAATAATCTCAAGGTATCTCCATCAAGAGATAAAGGGCAAAGAAAAAAAACACCTAGAATTGGATAATAATATGAATCAACTGTCCTGGACAGTAATGGTGTGTGAAAAGTGAGGCATGAATATGAGAAGACAGAAGTCATCTCTATTGCCATTGAGTTGAAATCAAGAGAAAAGTTTACAAAATTTAAGATTGTTGAGGGGCACCTGGGTGGGTCAGTTAGTTAAGCATCCAACTCTTGATTTTAGCTCAGGTCATGATTTCACGGTTTGTGAGTTCGCATCCTGCATTGGACTCTGCTTGGGATTCTCGCTCCCTCTCTTTCTGTCCCTCTTCCCCCTCTCAAAATAAACATTAAAAAAAAATTGTTGGAACTTTTCTCTCTTTCCTATTGAAAGTAATAAGAATGTATACTCCCCATTTACATATTTTTGTTTACTAAAATGAACCTGCTCTTCAGAAGCCAAACACATTGATTGCTGAAATTAGATCTTAGGATAAAATGAGCAAAAGGTGAGATCAAAGAGAAAAGGTCAATGAACTACTATTTGATAGAACAAGAGAAAAAAAGGGAAGGCAAAGCGGTTTTAATTTTTGTATGAGGGAACCAATGAAGAGGACACAAGCAAACCTACATATTTCCCAAAAGCAGTCTTAAAGGCTTTCCACAAACTTTATCCAATATGGGAGAATAGCTGCACTGTGCTTAGAATGACACACTCTGTCACACGTAAGTTCTGAATGGATGTGGCCTTAAGCTCTGCAGTTCTTTCGGAAAATTTCTATGACATTTTCAGACAATGGACTTGGAAAAGGGATAAAAGAAAAGACAGTTCAAGTGGAAAACCCTATTATCAGCCTATGAGGAAATGACATTATTCATTTTCACACCAAAACATCTTTCCTATACCTACAAACTTGCCCAGAGTTCTCCGGATTCTATCTGTTTTACATACTATGCCTTGTCTTGCTTGTGACTCTTAAAAACCAAAGATGAGTATTCATTTCAACAAACTGTAAATGGTCTGGTGGTTTTTTCTCCCAATTAGATTACTGAAATCTGACTTTGATGTCCTCATAATAGACTGTGCAAATTTATCTCAGAAAACATGATTGTGATAGGAAATATGAAGAATTATTGATGGCACCACTTATTTAAGAAGACCATCTAGGTGCAAGGAAAGGGAGAAGACAAAGACAGGAAGAGGAAGGAAAAGGAAGACTAGACAGAAAAGACAAGACAGTGATAATCGTCTTGCTTCAGGATTTTTCTTCTAACTCCACTTAGGAATTTGGACCCTAATTTTATCATTCGCATGGAAAAATCACCAGATTTGCATGCAACTTCTCCATGTTTTACTGAGAAGTGCTTACAGATACTAAACATCATTTAAACTTGTAAAATCTGGCTGGAAGCACAGATCTATTGCACCTTACCTCAGCTCTGCTATCAGGGATAGGAATGGCCAGCAGGCTGTCCACACTCCTACTGGACATTCCTGTTGTTCTCCTCAGTTCTTCTTTCAGCAACTCAACATTTTTAAACATTTCTATTAACTGACCTACAAGGAAACAACAACAAAACAACCTCATATGTTGGTTGCAATGTAATTCTTTTTAAGTCATTATACTAACGTTAAAGAAACCTTCTAGACTAAAACATACATTCAACGTATATGCCTTGTGTCAGGAACAGATGTCTCCCAGTCTTGGCAAACTCTGCATCTTTAGGATCTATTTCTGATTTAGACTTGTTCCTACTATGAAATCATTGACCCAAGGTAACAGATTGCTCTGGGTTATAAATTTTCCTTAGGTGTCTACAACACAAGGTTGATTCAAAAAAAAAAATGATTTCCTCACAGACTTTGATCACATAATGCACTAAATATACATCCCTCCATTTGATTTAAAACATCACACAAATTCAAAATGCTTTTTAACCTCAGATCATATAATACTGTCAACTTAGGACAGGTCTGCTAAATCTATAACATAACACTGCCAGGCATTTTTCCTTAACTTTGCCCAGCACACTAGAATTTATAAAGGAGATTTAATAATCATTACCTCACTTTTAAATAGAATATTTTTAACTTCAAACTTTTTTAGGACAGTGATTATAATTATTTCATATCTGGGTCATTTAATGCATAACAAATAATATTTTGGCTTTATGTTAGATTATAATCTCCATTCTGCAAATATCCTTTGATTTCTTTATGAAGTTTCCCTTATGCAAATATACCCTCTTTATTTTTGGACTTAGTGCCCTTCCAATTTTGTGGCTGCCTGTTGTCCAAAACTCTGAATGCCTTTCTTTTCAGTATTGAGGTATTATGCAAAGAAGAAACGTATTGCACGATGCATCATGCTCAGAATACTAATAGAAGGTTCTGAATTGAGATTTCTATAGACAGCAGCGCATCTTTTTTATTTTTTAAATCAGATTATTTTCCCAGAAGTAAATAAATTCCATCCTAGCTAATGCACTTTAATATATCAGAGAAATAAAAGGTGAATGGTTTAACTAGTTAAAATTTTGAAGATCTTTTTGCTATGAAACCAAATTTCCCTATTTCATCCTCTGCTGGCTTTCTGTGTGTTTATTTTAGACAAGTAACCATATTTGAAAGCTTCATATTTCTCATGTGTGAGGGCAGATACAAAGTATGTTTGGTTGGGAACTTCAAAAAAGCCTTTCTTAAACTGCAGCATGAGAATCACATGCATTCTTATAAGACAGCACTTAAAATACGGATGGGGAAACACCTCTTTTTTCAGAAGCGTCTGCGCTGTTATTGACATGCATCATGGCTTCTATGGTCGGCATTAACTGTGTGATATTTTCCAAGTAATTCATTTGCAATGCCTGTTCTAGAAACCTGAAACAAAGCAGAAGAGAAGATAAAATCAATCTAAGCATATCCATAATTATTTGAGAAGGGATTTCTTTCACCAAAGAAAAAGGCAGTGCAGATACTTACCAATCCATATTTAAATTAATTTTGCTTGGATCCCCAGTAAGCAAATCCCTCAGTTTCTTAGATAGAATATTGTCACGGTACAGTAAGTTGGTTGCTATTTCGGTGCCAATCTCTGCTGCTTCAAGGAGCTGCACATGAAACGCACTTTCTTCACATAGGTTCCCAAAGTTCATATCGGAGAGCTGGCACATTCTCTCTATTGAACTGAAGGTTTCAGATTCACAAAGAAGTTCGGTCAAGTTTCGAAGTTGAGACAGCTTTCCAGAAGAGAAAAGAAGTGAGAAGTAGATTGGTTACATTATTATAAATATTTGGTAGTTGAAAATAGCCAACCAACATTGATTTACTTCAAAAAAACAACACTGTGCATATGTGTTTATTTAGTTAGCATTTGGCAAGTTTTACCACAGAGCATTATTTCCTGTCATTTGAGGTTTATTATTATTATTATTTTTTAATGTTTGTTTATTTTAGAGAGAGAGAGAGAGAGAGTCGGGGAGGGACAGCGAGAGAGGGAGACACAGAATCCGAAGCAGGCTCCAGGCTCCGAGCTGTCAGCACAGAGCCCGACTCGGGGCTTGAACTCACAAACTGTGAGATCATGGCCTGAGCTGAAGTCAGACACTCAACCGAATAAGTAGTCCAGGTGCCCCTAGATTTATTATTTTCTTAAGAATTTTATAAAACTTTTGGACCTGATAGGCCTGTATTTCCCAACTGTACTCATACCTTGTAGATTCAAAGGTTAAAAAGATGTAGTTCAGTTTTATCTCACTGAAATCACAAATACTTAAACTAATTTATATTTTACTTTGTATTTTAAGTCATGTGGAAAAGCAGAGAGCAAAGCAGGTTTGGCTTGGAACTTCAAAAAGGGTCTTTTCCTCATACGCATTAGGATAACTACTATAAGTAAAAAGGAAAGAAAGAAAATTGTAAGTGCTGGGAAGGATATGGAGAAATTAGACCCCTCGTGCACTGTTGGTGGGAATATAAAATGATGCAGCCACAGAATGGAGTTTCCTCAAAAATGAAAATAGAATTACCATATGATCCAGCAATCCCACTTCTGTGTATATACACAAAAGTATTGAAAGCTAGGTTTCAAACAAATACTTACATGCCCGTGTCATTATTCACAAAAACCAAGAGATGGAAACAACCCAAGTATCCTCTGACAGATGAATGGATAAACACATGGTAGTACATACATACTATGGGATATTATTATTCAGCCTTCAAAAGGAAAGAAATTCTGACATATGCGACAACATGGATGGCTTTTGAGGAAATTGTGCTGTGTGAAAGAAGCCAGTCACGAAAAGACAAATACTGGATGAGGTCACTTAAATGAGGTATATAGAGTAATCACATTTATAGTGGCAGAAAGCAGAATGGGGGGGAGAGAGGCACAGGAGTTATTGTAATGGCATAAGGTTTCAGTATTACAAGATTGAAAGAGTTCTAGAGATTGGTTGCAGAATAACATGGATGTATTTAAGAAGACCGAGCTGTACAGTTGAAAATGGTTACGGTAGTAAAGTTTATTTTACGTGTGTTTTACCACAATTAAAAAAATTTTAATTGACAAGAAAACAGCCTTTTACAAAGTACAGCATGTGAATCACATGCATTTCAATAAGACTGCATTTAAAATATGGATGGGAATACACTTGGTTTTTCAGAAGTGTCTGCGGTGTTTTGGACATTATTGTCTGCCCTCTTACCTACTGAGGGAAACTGTATGCCTTTGTTCTGTGAAAGTGCTGGAAAGTTCTGTCGTGCTTGGAAACTACCCTGGAGCTATTCCTTTTAAGAGGCTGAATAATTTGGAGCAACATCTCAAGAAGCAAATATATATGTCATTCACTGCAACTCAATTTTCAATTAGAAGTTGCATTTTGATAGAAATGAAATATTTTATGATACAGGCAAATGTTTAGGGATGTTTCTTTCCATATATCAAATGGGAAAGATACAATGATGTCTTAGATGAAAGATTTATAGTAACTGCATGTAGGCAGTAGTAATTAAACACTGATCATCCTAGATAGTAAATATCATTGGTCTATTTTTTACTGTATTTAATATTCTAATTGACTCCTGGCTTAGAACTATCTAAAATGGCCTCATGCATATTAAACTTCTACTCACTTGTCTTATTGCTATGAGAAAATTTCCATTACAGGCCCAATTGTTTTACCAGCTGTAACTACATGTTTGCCACTCTACCCTTTCTTTCCAAATACTGGACATGATTAACCTTTTAATAAATAAAACCAAGCCTCCCTAACATGTACTCCAATGGCTTTTAGTGATTTTTTAAAAATAAAGTTTATTTATTTATATTGAGAGAGACAGAGAGTGTGAATGGGGGGGGGGGGGAGCGAGAGAGAGAGAGAGGGAGAGAGAGAGAGAGAGATTTAGAATCCCAAGCAGGCTCCACACTGTCAGCTCAGAGTCTGAACCATGAGATCATGACCTGAGCCAAAATCAACAGTCGGATGTTTAACCAACTAACCACCCAGTTACTCTGAGTTTTAATGATTTCTTAAAAAAAGGATAAATACCGGTAGCCCAATATATTTGTTTCAATCGAGCTTTGAGGGCATAGTAAATGTGAATGATTTTTACTTAGTAGAGACCAAATATATTTTTTAGTTGCAAGTTTAACATACATGTATGAGAAACCCATAAAAGTCTATACAGTGTAATCTTGGTTTGATAAGATATAAGTTAATGAAGGAGAAATCGGAAATCTAACCATGCTACTGAAATAAAATTGGTTCTCTGAAATAAGAATTTAATTCAGGGTCAATGATGTGGAATGCATTGTGGGGCACATCTATCAAGAATAACCCAACGGTCATTTAGTATTTGTCATTATTTACTACTTTCTTCTAAAAGCAATACATGCATTAAACATTTAGAAGCTTCATGGATCATTAATAGTCAATCATAAATTCAGAGAATTAAAATCCTCTCTTCAAAAGTATGTGTCAAATCTAGAATGTAGGTTGTCAGCGCCTCATATACAGTCCTTCTCTCCTTTGTCATGACCCTGGTCCACAAAGTGAGTAAGTGCTCAGATCTAAACTTTAACAATGAGCCATAACTAACTCCAGGTCCAGCTGTGACTGAATTCCCCAGGGCCATGGTCCCCAAATGCATCTGAGTCAGAAATGTAAGCTACATTTAAATAAGACTTCAAAATATCATAGGCATAAAAAGGATAAAACAGCAATGCTCCTGGGCCCTTGGCAAGTAAATGCAGGGGAAAAGGAACCTATTTAAAAATTTAAAGATGTTACAACAAAAATATTGTGTTGCCCACATTTCTGCCCAACATGGGCAGAATATCCACTTTACGTATAGTTCCCCAACCAGGAAGTTAACCTCTCCACAATGAAAGGAGTAGAAAACACAAAAGCTCAAGAAGAGTGCAATGTTAGGGCTAGAAAAGAGGGGTAGGAACAGAAGAAAAAGTCACCTTTGAATGGCAGGCATTTGACATTTTGGAGGGTCTAAACCTTCTTAGAAATATCATGAATAAAGTTTTGGAATGGGTAGGCCTTGACTGTCACAATTAAGATACTAATTACCAGAGAAGGCAAAGCAGGGAATTTAAATCATCTGTAGGAATTTGTCTTCATTCTTTCAGTTATATGTACTGAATATTTTCCCCATGTCAGACTATATGCCAGGTGCTGAGAATACCATAGGAAGGGATGTTAGCAATGTTCCTGACAGAGCTTGTAGTCTTGGAATGTATGGATTCTGTCAATTGCAGATAGCAGCCATGCTTGCTGTAAATGACAATGGATTTTCTACCCAAGAGACAGGATTGCAGTTTATTTCCACATCTGTGGCTTCTAGAACATTTTTTATAATGTAACCCTCAAGAGGAGCAGTATATCCAAAATGTGGATGCTGTTTTAAATTATTCTTACATCTATTTCCCATTCCATTAGTGTAAATGATTGAGAATGTGTTGTTTCAATTTCCCTGCTGTATATTTTGTGCTGACCGGTTACTTTCCAAGTTGAGAACTACAATGAATAACTGTCCTGGTAACACAGTTTCATCACCAGAACTCTTTACATCACCAGGGCTCTACTTTAGCACCCTCATTTGTTCATACATCCATGAGTTGTCTTAAGCATCTACTATGTGCTTGATGTGGGGCTTTAGAGATGTAGAACGCATAATTTTATCAGAGTTCACACTCTAAAGCGATGGAAATGGACCTTATTTATACAACAAATTATAATGTGAAGTAATAAGTTCCAATAGCCAGAAATCTGTTATCAGACTCCTCTTTCTTATGCCTCACACCTCACTGGCTGCCATGTTGTGTCACCTAACTTCCCATAACACTCTTGAAACTGTCTCTTCCTTTTATTCTCTGCCACTGACATAGTGCAGGGCTTCACTTTCTGCTTAGGTTACTGCAAAAATCACCTACTTGGCTTTCCTCCAACCTGACTTCCATAATTTTCCTAGATAGATCTCTTTCTAAAATGCAAATTTCATCTTCAAATGCACAACTTTCCAGATCAGATTCAAACTCCTTGACTAAGTCAAAAGAGGCCTTTGGGATCCGGGCCCAGTCTCTCTGGAGCCGCCTTTCCTTCTGCTCCAGCTGGACACATGACTACAGATAACCTGTATCTGTCTTCAGGATCATACATCTGTCTTAACAAATGCAGGGCTCTATGTCTGGCATGTAGGACTGTAACCTAGTCCTACACAGCCTGCAAAAGTAAGCATTATCTCCTCTATGAAATGTCTTCTCCTCACCTCCATCCCCTATAATCAGAGTTAAATATCCCACCTCCCTACACAGACTCCTGTCCATCCACATACCACAACACTTATCTCACTATGTTATAATTATTGGTCTGCTTTTCCATCTGCTACCCTGGATTGCTATAAGGACTTTGGGGTTAGAGATTATGTCTTTTAAATAAACAGATTAGTGTTATGGGACCACAGATGATGAATAGAATGAATGAATGGATAAATATTATGTGCACACAAAGCCATTATCTTGGTTGGGCAACAGGGAGAAAGGCAATACTTTAATATTGTAGAAGTGACATTTAAACTTGTCCTTGAAGGATGAGTAGGAATTTTCCAGATGAATGCATAACTTCCTTCTCATTTGCACAAACAAATTAAGATAGTGCTAAATTAAGTACATTAGAAATTTTGATTTGTGTAGAAGACTAGGAAAAAATGTATGTAATCTAACTAGCATACTTACTTGTAATACACATGGACATATGTTTTGGATGCTTGCTTAATTAGACCATGTTGACTATACAGAAAGTCATCTTGCTTGCCCTGAATAAACCAGTTCTAATTTTGCTTTATCCCTGCCTACATAAATTCAATTAAACTGCTGTTCTTACTAGGAAAACTGTTTTCAAATTTTAATAGGGTTATTTAAGAAATGAAGTGAATATCATGATAACTTATATAGTATATGCATGAGCTAGGCAAAGAATGATAGATAAACATGAACCAACTGAAACTTCAGAGATTACAATTTTTTTTTCTGTTGCCTTCCCCCTTTGTTTAATATCATACATCTTTTTTTAAGTTTATTTATTTTTGAGAGAGAGAGAGGGCAGGGGAGGGACAGAGAGAAAGGGAGAGAGAGAATCCCAAACAGACTCTGCACTGTCAGCGGGGGGCCTGATGTGGGGCTTCAACTCATTAACTGTGAGATCATGACCTGAACCAAAATCAAGAGTCAGGCGCTTAACTGACTGAGCCACTCAGGAGCCCTAAATATCATACATCTTAATGTGATTTATTGGTTTCTGCTTTTGATGACAATAAAAATAAGGTTAGTCTACTTCTGAGATTTCTGCACACTGCTAAGTCTAAACATCAGCTTTTAAAATCAACTTTCATAGTTTTAAAAACTGAGGACATCTCAAGTTAGAAATTATATTTTGAATATTTTTTTGAAATTATGAAGCTTAATGTGAGATAGCTATATTATTAGTCATTCCTTTATGTATGTGAATACTGTAATTAGGCTCTTATGGGTCATTTCACTCAGAGATATCTGTTAATTAAAAACAAAATGCCATTTTATAGCACAAAAACACTTTTGTGCCCCTTTTCTAGCATTAATCTAGTCAAAATAGGACCAATATTTATGAACATACAGATTTAAAATTTTAACTGAAAATACATCTTGGGGCACGTAGGTGGCTTAGTCAGTTAAGTTTCCGACTTTTGATTTCAGCTCACATCATGATCTCACGGTTCATGAGTTTGAGCCCCGTGTCATTGGGCTCTATACTGACAGCAGGGAGCCTGCTTGGGATTTTCTCTCTCCCTCTCTCTCTCCGCCTCTCCCCTGCTCACGATCTCTTTCTTTCAAAATGAATAAATAAACTTAAAAAAAAAAAAACTTTAAACTGAAAATACATCTTGCCAGAGTATTACAGGAAATGTAGAGGTTTATTTATTTATTTTTCTTTCATGGCTTACTTTTGATTTCACGACTTCAGGAACTGAAGACAAGTAATCCTCATAAAAACCATTTTGAAGAAAAGATTTTTTAAATGAAATTATGGACTGCAGGAGTCTTAAATTTTCTGTAAAGGAAGAGAGAAGAGTTACCTTATGTGAACTGCAAGGTCATTTAGAAAACCCATTTGAAAAACACCTTTATCCTAATTTATTGCCAAGTTTTTTCTAAGATAATGGCCTCATTCAATCTAAATATAAGACAAGTGAAAATTTAACCTTTCCTTGAACCATGCAGACTACAGAGTTCATTATTTTTAAAATATTCATAGATACTCTGCTTAGAGACAAAAATATTTCTAGCAAAGGTGCTACGCACTTTTGGCTCTTGTGAACTGAGTATGCTTTTATTTCTGACTTTTGGACATACTGTTAAGTTGAAGTGTTTGGGGGAGAATAGATTGTATAATCACTGTGACACAGACATGCCCTTCCCACCTTGATTAACTCATGGCTAGTAAACAAAGACCACACTTAAATACTTGTTACGCTATTTGCCTAGCATTAGGTCTCAAAAAACTATTTTGGTGTGGGGAAAGTGAATGCATACATATCTCTAGAAAAATGTGAGAAAATTGATATTTTTCTTTAAAAAGGAAAAGAAATATTTGATTAAATGTCATCTTCATGGTTGTCTATGTAGGCAGAAAATCGAAAATACAGTGTGTAAGGGTGGGAAGTAAAACCAGTCTGCCACAAAAAAATCCTTTATGTAATTTACACCTGCTTTTAGAAGTCAATATTATCATTTCTCATTATTTTTTGATAACTAAGACTACTAAGGGCACAAAAAACGCCATGAAGGGTTAGGTGAACTACTAATAATTCTAGAAACTTGGCAAGTATGTCTGGGTGGACATTGTCATACTCTCTGTTACATGGCCATCATACATTAAAGTCTGTCCAGGAAGCCAGGTGGTACTAGCAGCAGGAACAAAAGTAATAACGTATTAATAATATGTATTAATAATATAATTAGATATTGTATTAATAATACAATTAGATATTCCCTTTATATATCAAACTACCAAACTGAAACTCATTCATATGGAAACTAAGATCTTTTAAAAGCTTTTTTCTCTATTTTTTAAGCAAATGTCTTAAAATACTACTTTATAATAGAATTAGAACCATAAGCAGCATTTTGACTACTAAGAAGAGTATTACCTTGTGATCCTCTGGCCAAATTGTCAGTGACATTTCTCACACATGCCAAGTAAGGAATATAAGGACTATCTGCTGATATATTTAAGAGAGCATCTTCAAAATTTTCCAGTATTAGAAGCCTATAGAATTAGAAAAGAATATATAAATTAAGTCACATAAAAATAGAACAAAGCTATTTTGTTGAGGTCATTTAAGCTGTTGGTTATTTGGCAATGGATGACTTGGGCATTGGTTGACTTGGGCATTGGTTGACTTGGGCAGTGGTTGACTTGGGCAGTGGCTAACTTGGGCAGCGGTTGATTTGGGCAGTGGCTGACTTGGGCAGTGGTTGACTTGGGCAGTGGTGGACTTGGACAGTGGTTGACTTGCGCAGTGGCTGACTTGGGCATTAAAACACTATGAAGTAGAATATCTTCCTTCATACAACCTAAGTACACACTGGTTCTTCATCCTCTGAGCATTTACCTCTCCATGGGCATTACCATTATATTTAATTATTTTAATATCCAATGATTAGTGATCTTAAGATTATTTCTAGGCACATTCATATGAAAGAAAAAAATTACTGGGCTAGAGTTGTCAGATGAAGTATAGGACTCCTACTTAAACCTGAATTTCAGATAAACAATGAATAATTTTTCTTTTCTTTTCTTCCTTTTTTATTAACAATGAATAATTTTCAATGTAAGTACAACCAGTGAGTCTTGTAGATTTTCTTTTCCTTTTTCTCACCCCCACCTTTAAGTCTGCCAACCCCCCTCTGGGTCTCAGTTTCTTCTCTTGTCAAATGAGAGGTAGAGGGCTGAATTGATCTGCTAATCCCATCCACCTATAACATTCTTCAAATAAATTTAAATTTATTTAGTTGTGATTTTAAAAATAGGGGAATCTAACAACAATGTAAGTTCCTTTTGTTTTCCTTTAAACAACCAATTCCGTGTTTTCAAATTAACCACTTTCAGGTTTTCTTTCACCGTGACTAGCATATGAGAAGACAGCCTAAGATTTCTGAGGCATAGGTTCACGTGAGTAAGTATGTGTGTGTTGCATATGCCCAGCCACTTCAACTCTTAGGCTGCCTCTCTATTTGTTTTGTAACGTCTTCCCTTAGTGTCTCCGATTGAATTTTATGTACAGGAGAGATAGAATAAATGTCAACAGCTGATTTGGGGACCATCTGCTTTGCATCAAACTGCACAATATACAAATTAACTAGTTCTGTCAGATGTTTAATTTAGATTTTATTCAAATACTAATGGAAGAGACATCCTGGTGTAGCTAGAAACATATAAGAAAATGTATTCATTAACATTAAAGCACTCTTAGGATATTTAGATGTGGGTTAATACAACCAGATCCTGGAAGAACTTTAAAAAGAAAAAAAAAACAAGAGCACCTGGGTGGCTCAGTCAGTTAAGTGTCTGACTTTGGCTCAAGTCATGATCTCAGGTTCGTGAGTTTGAGCCTTGTGTCGGGCTCTATACTGACAGCTCAGAGCCTGGAGCCTTCTTTGGATTCTGCATCTCCTTCTCTCTCTGCCCCTCCCCCACTCACTGTCTCTCTCCCTCTCTCTCTCAAAAATAAATATTAAAAAAAAACAACTAAAAAAGAAAAAGAAAAAAATCTATGGCAAGAAAAGTCTCTAATTTGGCAGTCAGAGCAGAGTTAATTGGTCAGATAGCTAACCTCCATTTAAATACAGCTGACAGCCTCCACATAAAAAAAAAAAAAAAAAGAAAAAGTAACCATTTCCAAGCCCTCTTGCTTTTTCTTAGGCATTTCCCTGGCCAGACTCTCTCCTGCCAATACTGTCTTTCTTTTGTGTTTGTCTTTTTCTCTGTAGTACTTAGTACAGCACTGAGCCATTTGCATCCTAGTACAGTGCTCAATAGCAAAATATCGGTTTAACCTTCTAGGATGGAATGACACAAGGGATTCGCATGGTGAATTTTCAAGCTTAAAATAGAAGAAGTAGAAGAATGTTGCACGAAAACGGACCTTGAAATATCATCTAAGCCATTTCTCTTAGTTTCAGAAAGAACATTTGATTTCCAAGATTTTGATAATTGGATTTAATATACTCCCCAAATTAAGATTCCACATCTACGTGCCACTGCTTTAGCATAAACATCCAATTATTCTTATAAACCATTTATGTGTCTTTTGTACATAATCCTACCTACTTTCCAAGAATGTTTGCGGTAAAAGATGAGTTTATGTGTGTGCATGAGTGAGGATGCATATATGCACACACACACAGAATGATACAAATAATAAACTTAGAACAAAATTAATCAAGATGGAGAAGAGTTATGAGGGAGAGATATTTCAAGCAGCCTTCTTTAGAAAATTCTTGACTAAAACAACTTTTATGCCAAACATTGCCACTCTGTGATTATTTTAAAGTGGGAATGGAAAGGAAGTCCAAAGATAAGAACTCCCTTAACTTCATCAATCTCAACAAGAGCCATGTTAAAAGTATTGAATTCTAGGGTTGCCTGGGTGGCGCAGTCGGTTAAGCGCCCGACTTCAGCCAGGTCACGATCTCGCGGTCCGTGGGTTCGAGCCCCACGTCGGGCTCTGGGCTGATGGCTCAGAGCCTGGAGCCTGTTTTTGATCTGTGTCTCCCTCTCTCTCTGCCCCTCCCCCGTTCATGCTCTGTCTCTCTCTGTCCCAAAAATAAATAAAAAAACGTTGAAAAAATAAATAAATAAAAGTATTGAATTCTTCCTAATAAACTGTCAGCTAGCTATCAACAACTACACTGTGGAATTTGTGGTCTGAAGTGCTAGCATCATCAATGCTATGGATGCCTCAAGGCTCTGAGAAAGGTACCTGGTTTCAACAATAAGCATCCAGTTGTCTCAGTTCAAAGGTTTTAAGAAATTTATTTTTGATGGCTATATAGGGAATGTGTTTCAAAGACCTGCCTATTTGGAACACGGTGGTCTAGCCAGGGGGAAACTGCCCAAGGCTGCTTGACTGCTCCGGAAGGAGCACTAGGTTCAGCCACTGTAGAGGAGGAGAACGGTGGGAGCAGAAATAGGAGTTGGTTGTTTATAGAAGGGATTTCCCTAGAATTTACCCAGAGTTGACAGCTTCTTGTTAAATGATAGAAAGTTTATAAACAACTGCATAGATCCTATTTTAGAAAAAAAAATGGCTAAAAATAAGTCCTACTATTTGATTTTATTTGTACAAATTTCCATCAGCACAGAAATATATCCTTTGGGACTAAAGTCAAACAATTTCAATAGTATAATTTATCAGGCCAAAACAACCTTTATATAACAGGCCATCTAATCCCTAAATTTGCCTTGAGCTATAGGAATTTACTTCAGTCAGCTTCTACAGGCAACCGCGTGCATTTTCTATCATGATTATTACAGTTACTTCAGGGCACTGTTTACATTAATGGTCTTTAGAAGCCAAGGCTGCTGTCATTTCCACTGCCTATTTCTGAGACAACATATTTACATGCCCCAATAAGAGTACAAAATTATATTATCTATAAACAGTTTTACCTATGCAATGCTAGGGAAGCAAACCAATTTTGTATTACCTTGACTGGCATGAGAAATACTGTGATTTTTCAAAACCAGAATACATCATGATATGAAAAATTGGATGCTTATCTGTCTTCCATAATGAAAGACCTTAAAGAAGCTGGAAACTGGACCTCTATCTAGATTTTCCTCAGAAACATAAGGCAACCAGTTCAGACAGGACACACTGTTACAACTGAACAGGAGATGCTCATGCCGCATTACCCAAGGGTCACTGGATAATATGAGAAAATAAGTCTTGACTTTACTGTATTTCCAACTGTGTCCTTTTCTTTGGTCAGTCAATAGTGAATTTTTCTGTTTCAAAGTCTTACAAATTGATAAAAGAATTACGTTTATAACTTGTGTTGATTGCTTATTCAGACAAGTTACCTACCAACTTAGAAACAAACCAACAGACCAAAAGCAAAGAAAGACTTACTGTGCAGCCAGGCTGCTTGGGGATAATAACTGCCCATCTTCCTCACTCCACACATGTGTTGTGTTGCCAGAGCCACCTAAAGAAATGACATTTATATAGGTGAACACTTAACATGCTTGCTTCAAGGAAGTATTTTTCTTAGCAAAACATCATCACAGGTCAAATAAATGGGAAGAAAATACAGAAAAATCTGCAGAATTTTTCTCCAAAGAGTTTTACAAAAGATGTCTATGCTCTTTTTGTTGGAGACATTCAGGATATTTATAGGTAATAGATGCCTGCTAATCAGAAAACCCTAATGGTCAAGCACATGCATCTCTAAGAACTCCTTCTTCCATTTGTCAAAACATTATTTTATCCTAAAAGCTGTATGCATAGATGACTCTTGAATACTATAATGCACATTGTCTACCACGTGATTTGTTAATCAAATGAGGCCAATTTCAGTCTTACAGGTCACTGGATTTTTTTGCTTTCAGTTGTCAAGAATGTAGCCTTAGGAAACATCTGCTATCACTAATCTATATTTTCCATCTTTCAAAAAGCAGCCACTGATTTCAACTGAATGCAGCTGTGAATGCAAATTGGCTCATATTAACAGAACCATTCTGAGTGGTCTCAAATAATATGAAGGTTCAAAGTGTGGGAGGCAATCGCTAACTAATGGAAACCATATGGGAAGGTCTAATTCAACACTGTGAATTGCCCCTCAAAGTTAAATAGGTCTCTGATTCCGCTTGCCACATAACACTGTATCATAAAAAGAATAAGTGTGCAACAGAATTCACATGAAAAATTGAACATGAGAGTACTTTTAATGGCTACTGCATAATAAAAATCACAAATCCAAGGCTTTCATTCAGCCCCTTTAGGGAAAAGGTATCAAGTCTTTCCATCTTCTCTGGAGACACTACTTACTCCTTATAATCCAGTATATTTCAGTGCTGGTATTTTTTAACACTGATCTAATCTCTTTCAGTCAGATATTTTATTACTAGCAAGCATTGATAGTTCTCTCACTGTCCCTAGTTAGTGTGTCCTAAAGCCTTCTATAAAGGTCCTACTGCAAATGTTTGCAATCATCCATACTTTTCTGGTGCTGATCACTGAGTTGATTTAGATTAGTATGGGCGTGAAAAAGACTATCACTAAATGAAAGACCTCCTTGTCCACCTCTGTATCAGTGGTGTATGAGTAATGTTTGCACCATCCCTAGTATCTAGCACAGGGGCTTTTTCAGTTTTCCTGTTCAGCAGAGCAGAATTTTCCAGTGCTCCACTCAAGGTGCAGCTAATATTACTGCTCTAGCGATAGCAATGCATCAGTGAGTTAAAGAACCAAGAATGAAGATACCCAGAATAAATAAACCTAATTAATAATGGTAGTACCTATGATTTCTTGGCATGCATATATAGAAGAATCAAGGATAGGTCTCTGTTGATATTTCTACATTGCAATGTAAAAGAATATAAACCATTTTTCCAAGATCAAATCTTGCTAAGTTTGAATTCTTATGTAATGCTGAGCAGGTTTATTGGCATTTGTATACTATGTGGTTACGGAGTTTCTCTTCCTCATCAAGCTGTTAAAATGTGTAACTAACAGAAATTTTACATATCAATGATAGACTTGGCCCTGATGTTGACTAGGGACATTTCCCCTGAACTATAAAATATCTTAGAAGAAATAATGTACTAAATAGGCTTTAATGAAGTGGAAACCTTTACAGGTCTTTAAAAAGTGATATTTTACTTCACTTCTGTTTTTATTTGTAGGATTAGATATAATTGAAAATGGTACCCACAGACATAGAAAGAAATCTAGTGCACAGATAACCTCTTTTCATTAGTAAAGATGGGTTTCTACTTCAAGAAGTAATTTCATATAATTTACTACTTTGTCAAAGAGCAAACTTCAATGAGTCACAAAGATAATCCCTGCTCTCAAAACTCGGTGTTTATAAATGGAAATACTAAAGCATATTAGCTGTGAGGCAGGGATCTTCACTGGGGCAGAGCTGAGAATTAAGACAGGAAGTTTGGGGACAATCTTTCTGTTTATTAGAATCTTCATATTTTCATGGTTGCTGAGAAGTCTCCTAAAGAAAACTTGAAGTGTGCTGGATCACAGACAGAAAGGTCTATAAAAAGCAGAGTGGAGAGAGGAATGGGGGCATGCCTGTTGAAAAACTTATGTGGAAAGGAATTGACATGGTGAATCAAACTCCACAGTGGCTGAAAATGGAAGCCGTTCTGAGGTCTGATGGTGGCAGGTACTTGCATGACCCCAAGAAATAGCCTGGAATCAAGTGTGTATGTCCCAGAAAGTAAATGTGAGTAAGGCCGTCTGGCAAAGAACTCAAGGCAACTGGCTTTGGGGACAGAGAGATCTAATCTCACTCAGTTCAGCCACTTGCTGAGTGGACAGCATAGGCAAAGTGCCCAGCCTCCCTTTGCCTCAGTTTCCTTGTCTGTAAAATAGAATGATAATTCTATCTCATGGACTTATTTTCATGAGAACATGATTTAAGGTAGTAAAGCACTTAACATTGACACAAAAGGTACTATCTCTTATTTTCCTTCTTCAAAAGAGTGGCATGAGATTTTCAAAGCTATCTGGACTCTGTCATACATGAGAACCCAAGCAACTATGCTATGAAACATCACCACACTCCAGCTTAACTGAGTATAAAGCCGAAGGAGAAGTGTGTTCGTTTCACGGATATTGCCAAAAGTCATGAAGACCAAGCACAAGGTGGTCTGGGCATCATGGCGGGCATTTGTACTTGGGGCTAGAGACCCCTGTACTGTTGAACCAGGGTCACTGGTTCAGCTTTCAAGGACAAATTTGAGTTCCCTGAAGGATTCCCAGAAATACCTAGAAGAATTTTTCAAAGGCCACAAAATTCCTGCTCAAGCAGGTAGGGATTTGGGGTTAAGGACTTTAGGAATTGATATTAATGCTACTGCATTAATCCTCAGACTGGTGAAGTCACAAGTATAGGAAATTAAAAAACAAACACAAGTAAGCACCTCAAATTTTATAAGTAACAACACATTTCTCTGATGTATTTCCTTGTCAACTTGACTGCCCAATGACATGTTTTAATACATGCCCAAATCATTAGCATATTCACAGACATGAAACACGGCCACTGGTGAATATTGAAAACTGAGTTGTACTGTTCACCAGGAAAAGTGTCTGGATAACTCAGTTAATAAGAAGCGTTGCTTCTCTGACTTCTAGCAAGGCACTGATGAGCTTTTGTCCTCTGTAAAAATGTTTTTAACTTTATCCCTTTACTTTATATAATTACAAGGTATGAATCTGAAGATGAAAAGAAAGAGTGGTACGAAGAAACTTGAAATTCTCAAGTCTTCAAAATGCAAATAAAAAAATACAGAGGAAATAATTAGTGTTCGTTGGTGTACTGTCTGGTTTTCTGGCCTGGACTTTTTATTTAAAGAGCAAGCATTTTTTCCAATGTTTGTCAAGACCATTAAATGTTACCACAATCAAGCTTGCAAACTAGTCATTAATTCTGTAATTGTAGATATAAAAAAATGCTCTAGCCTAACAGAAATTGGTTTCCAAAGTACGTCAGACTGTCCAATGAGAAGTCTTCGAAGAGTATCAAAACCTGCTATTCATATGAAAACTACTAGTTTAATGAGGAATAGTATAATGAACAATCAGCTTGTGACCTGATGCTCTCAGGATACTTAATTTGTAATCCAAAGGTAAAGTCTACATATTTGAAAGCTAACAAACTCAGCTGAGAAAACAGAATTCTAAACTCATTCAGAAGAGGTAAATGATAACCAAACATTGTACTTGGTACTTCAAAGTAGGTATTTATTCCTTATGGACCTAAATCTTTGCCTATATGTGTGTATATATATCTGTGTATTTCCATGTGTGTGGTATATAATGCTATTGTGTATATGCAAAGGTGATATTTTCTGACTCACTAGTAACATGCTATAGCTTGTCTTGCTGGGAATGACAGCAGATTTATATCAATATTCACACTCTGATGTCCATCAAGTATTTTCAAGATGGCTGGTTGAGGGTATATTTTTACCAAGGAAAGATTCATCCTGATTAGAAAGCCAATATTTGGAAATGAGGGTAAAAATAGTGCAATTCAATGTAGGCTTTTGCTCCAAAAAGTAGTAGAAATCTTTTTGTTGAGGCTTGGTCCTAATATTTACTTTCCATACAAAGCATAAACATAGTTTTATAAGCTAAGAGAGATAATTTTCACCTAAATAAAAATCCTAAAAAGTCACAGCCTTTTTTTCTAGCCATTTCTCATTTTCTTTGATTAGCAAGAGATCCAAATTTAGGTGAGGCAAATTTGCCCACCTAAGAATAATATTATCTATAAATGATTATTTTGGTTGCATTCTGTTTTTTTTTAATATTTCTAACAGGCTTTGTGACACATAATTGGATATAGTTAGATGGAAATACAGTACCTTGAGCTGGGGAGTCCAAAGTGTATAACAGATGTTTAACAGATTTATGGAGAGTTTTGAAACCTTCGTTAGTTGTGACACGTGGATAAACCTTCTGCACGACCAGCAGTGCGCTAACGAGTCAAAAAACAATTAAACCAGATTGCATGTCAGGGTTTGCAGACAGAAACCAAAGGTTATTCAAGGAGAAAATGGCTACAGTAAATTATTCTTATAACGTAGAAGACAAGATACTGCTTTTGTTGTTTAATTACTTGTTTATTAATGCAGAAAACACCCCCAAAATGTTCTTGAACCAGACAGAGCATTTTAACATTTCCCCGATTCTAAAGACTCAGGACTCAAAGGCCTAAAAGTAAGGGAGTGAAGTTCACATCACTTGTTTCTGTTAAGACTTAAAAATAAGTGGTTAGGAATAGCTATGTCCAATGAAATGATGGCATTGTTTCTATTTAAGGGAAAATTTAAATACTGGAAATTATTTTTATTAAAAATCAAGCCTAGGGGCACCTGGGTGGCTCAATTGGTTGAGTGTCCAATTCTTGATTTGGGCTCAGGTCATGGTCCCAGCCCATGGTCCCAGTTGTGTGACCGAGCCCCACAATGGGCTCCATACTGAGCAAGGAGCCTGCTTAGGATTCTCTCTTTCTCTCCTTCTGCCCCTCTGCCCCTTTCCCTTGTGCTCTCTCTCTCTCCCTCTCTCTCTAAAGAAAATAAAATAAAAAAATCAAGCCCAGAGAAAGGACCCCATTTCAGGAATAATAATTATTTAAGCATTTGATAAATATTTATCTGTTGCTAGACAAATGGTAATGTTTTTGAAAAAGAAACGGAGCTTGCCCTAATTAAAGACTGCATTCTATTCTCTAAGTGTCCCATAGACACTACTCCAGGAGTGGCTCAAAATTAATATCCAGACTAACTGGCACTATTTTCCTAAAGTTTTTATGTTACAAATAAGATGGGTGGTCTGCACTGGGGATGGCCAATCAGCAAATTCACTGATGCTTGAGTTCATTCTACATTTTCAAAAAGCAATTTGTTTCTTAAGAAATGTCTTTTTTATCCCTTTATTGTCATTAGTACATTTTAAAAAAAGCTGTCATTGTACATCTGAATTTTCCAAATACTGTGATTTATATCAATAATCAAGGGTAATGTTTTAACTTACATGAGTAGTAACTAGAACAATAGGCTTCATTAACAATCTGCCATTGTGAAGTTAAATGTACACATGGAACTAATAGTTTTTCCCTATGTATCCTAGTGAACTAAAGGCTCACTCCAGCAACAGATATAGTATGTGCATACTTCTAAAGTATGTTCATACTTTCATGGTTTTTTACAAGTTTTGAAATTTTTAATAGATTAAGATCATTTTAATTTCAGCTCCCTAGCTATGAATAAAAGCTGTATTTAGAAAAGTAAATTGAGTGTCTTCTAGTTTCTAGCATAGTATGTGGTATACAGATAGATATGTGTATATGTGCATATAAGCATATATGTAATTTTATTTAGTCCTCTAATAATTTCATAAAGTCCATTTTATTTGCCTTGTTTTACAATGGGAAAACTAAACTTTAACAGTTACATAATATCCAGTTATTCATAAGTACAGCTGATTTTGTCTAATTTCAAAGTTTATGTTCTTTCTATTCTTCATCTTGTCTCTGGCATAGAAACTGTGCCCCAACATGGCTGGAGAGGAGAAGGGCAGGACATTTCTGCACAGAGCCCACAGAATTATTAACTTGTTATTGTGTCTGGCCATAGAGGCATGGCTGTGTTTTTTTCATCTCTGCTCTATACACATAGCAATGGATACCTCAGGCATTTTATATTTGCCCTAAAAATCTCCCGGCTCTGACTTTGTGTTGAACCTTTCTGACCATGGAGACTAGTTAGATGGTCTCAGGTTATAGATTGCCACTAGCTTTCTCCCAAATTGGCCCTCTGCCTAACTCACCTGATCGGTTGTTTCACAGTAACACCTTCAAAGACTGAACAATTGGCAATCTCATTAAAGCTGTCAACATTATTGTTGTGAGTATCATTAGTAAAATGTCAGTAGACTTAATTCATCTTTTTCTAACAAGACATTTAACTTAAAAATAATGACACTTGGCCCTCATCCTCTCTGAAATCCTTTGAACCCTTCATTGATCAAAATATTTTTATTTTACTTCATAGATTTTTTTCCCTGCTCTTTACCATAGAAAAATGGAAGTTATCAAAAGATAACTTATCTTAAAGATAATTTTAAGAGTACTCATGATTTGGATTTCAGCACAGCTTCCTCATAAATGGTGAAAATCACATATATTTTTTCCATTTATACTTCTTGACTTTTTTGAGATTCTCAGTTTTGCTAATTTATGTCATAATGTTAATATTGTATAATGTGGTTTTGGTGATGGTTTAAAAACAATTTACAACTCAAAAAAAAAAGTTGAAGGAAATGACTTCACAGTTTTTGTGAAGTTCATTTATCCCTATTACTTTATCAACAAGAGTAAGATAAACTAGAGACCCTAATTTGGTATATAGCCATTTATGGTGAGGAAATTATGACTCTTAATGACATTGTCAGTTTAATAACAATAAATAATAAAGAAGATTTAACTTTAAAAAATTGTTTATAAAGGGCTCTCCAACAGAAATATAATGTAAGTCGCATATTTAAACTTTATAGTAGTCATGTTAAAAAAGTTAAAATAGATGAAATTAATTTTAATAAACTATTTTATTAAATCAATACATCCAAAATATTATCACTTCAATAGCCAACCAACATAAAAATTATTAATGAAATATTTTAAGTCTTTTATTGTTCTAAGTTTTCAAAATTCACCACGAATTTTATACTTATGGATCATCTCAATTCAGATACTAAATTTTCATTGAAAATATTTATTCTGTATTTAGATTTCATTTCAACTACAGATGAAATGTAGGTTCACATATCAACATTATTCCAAACATACTAAAAGGTTTATCATTAACTGAATCAAATATCAGTGTTTAAAAGTTAAATAAAGTTAAAAATTCAGAGTTTTAGTCAAAATCCACATGTAGTTATCATACTAGAAAGCCATATTAGATAGTCAAGGGCTATCATATTAGAAAAAAACTAGTGTATAAATCAGTAATAAAAAAACAAATTAAATAAATATTCTTTTAAAAAGAATTGCTTAAAGTCAAATGTCATCTACTTTAAATAAAGCTATTTCTTTTAGCTATTTCTCTTTTCTTTTTCATTATTATGTAGACTGGTTTACAACATTTGTAATCATTACTGGACAACATGTTCTATTGCATAATGCTATAATATGCAATAATTATATTTTAAATTTTAAGGGAATTGAAACAGCTATAGTACAATGCTTATCCTATATAATTTTTTTTTAATTTTTTTTTAATATTTATTTTTTTGAGAAACAGAGTGAGACAAAGTGTGAGTCGGGGAGGGGCAGAGAGAGGAGACACAGAATCCAAAGCAGGCTCCAGGCTGGGTAAGTGGTCAGCACAGAGCCTGATGCAGGGCTCGAACCCACGAACCGTGAGATCATGACCTGAGCTGAAGTCGGACGCTCAACCGACTGAGCCACCCAGGTGCCCCTATCCTATATAATTTACTTCACTAAAATAATGCCTAAAGTATGTATGTATGTATGTATGTATGTATTTATTTATTTATTTTTAATCCTAAAGTATTTTTTTGGATCTCCTACTTTCTACTAAATATTATTTCGTGGGATTTTTGTTTTTTATTTGTTGTTTCTTAACCAAATTTTGTTGAGGTATAATTCACACACAATAAGATGTACCTATTTTAGGTTATAATTCAGTGACTTTTAACAAATATATATACTCATGTAACCACCATGCTAATATAATACAAAGCATTTCAATAATCCCCAAAAAGTTGTCTCATTCTCCCAATAGTTGTCCTGGGATGCGCTGATCTAATTTCTAACATTATAAATTAATTTTGTCAATTTGAGAACTTCATATAAATGGAATAATATAATATCTACACATCCAGTAAGTGTTCTTTTTTTGAGGGGGAGGGATCTGGAATCTTTTGCCAGCATAATAGTCATAAAATGTATCCATATTATTGTGTGATTCAGTAATCATTTGTTTTTCTTGTTGAGTAGAATTCCAATATATAAATAAACTATAATTCTTTTGCTGTTTTATTTTTGGATATTTGTTTTTTCTTTCAATTTTTAGTTATCATGAATAAATCTGCTTTCAACATAGCATACAAGTCTTCCTGTGGACATGTTTTCATTTTCTTGGGTAAATATCCAAGAGTAAAATGCTACATCATATGGGCCTACTATTAACTTCATTAGAAGTTATCACACTGTTTTCCATAGAGTTCTATTTGTTCTACATTCTTGCCAACAAATGAGGTTGTCCATCTTTAAAAATTTTACCCATTCTAGTGAGTGTGTAGTGATGTCTTACTATGGTCTGATAACTATTTTGACTCTTTTTATTGCTACATTATATAATTCAAATGATTCTTTCTCCTTTAACTGATTTACCTGTTTCCTTGTTAAGATAGAATATAAATAAGAGCAAGAGGATGAAGTGCCAAAATCCTGGGTAAATAAAAATTACCCTAAGTGCTAAAATGAAGGCCAATTTAGAGAACGAAACTTCTTAATACCTTGCCCTGCTGTAATTTAGTTATGACATGCTATGGTGGAAAAAGCATAGGACTTGGATTCAGATTCCTCGACTTCAGGTCCTGCCTTTGCCACTTCCTACTTCTAGATACTTGGGGAAGTCATTTGAAAGGGTTTGTTTCCTCTTCTACAAAATGGGGCTATCTGTTGTCTCAATCTCAAAGCATTGTTGTGGGATCAAATGAGATTAATGTGCCAACATAAGGGCTTGTTATAAGGTCTTTGAACAAACATAATATCTTGGAAGCTTTCCAAAGAAGATGACAACACTCTCTTCTGGTGCTTCAGACATTTTAGATGGAATATATCATGCTCTTAATAACATATTAGAGAGGGAGCCTGCATTCTGGGGTTAGAAAACCAAGGTTTAAACCCTCATTGCTGTATAATCATCAAATATTTAATTTTATGACCCTCTGTTACCTCATTTACAAAATAAATATTAGTTTAGCTGTAGGATGTAATGTGGATATATAAAGGGCTCAGTAAAGTGCCTGGTATGTAATAGACACACAATAATTGATGGTTGTTGATGTTGTGGTTTTTTTTAATGCACATTTCCAAATCAGCTAGACAGGAGTCAAAATCAAAACTTAAATATAAGACCATTAAATCCTAACTGCTGGCATATTCTGAATTCTTTTATAAGGAAAATAACTTTTAAAGGGATTTCTCCTGGGGGCAGCTGGGTGGCTCAGTCGGTTAAGCATCTGACTTCGGCTTGGGTTATGATCTCACGGTTCGGAAGTTTGAGCCCTATGTCCGGCTCTGTGCTGACAGCTCAGAGCCTGGAGCCTGCTTCGGATTCTATGTCTGCCTCTCTCTCTCTTTTTGTCCCTCCCCTGATTGCTCTGTCTCTCTCTCAAAAATAAACATTAGAAAAAAATTTAAAGGGATTTCTCCTGCAAAAATAATTCCAAATCTTTGTGTCATATATGTCAAATAAAGCCAAACTAATACACAGGTTTAGAAAGGTCATGTATAGGCTGGCCGCACATGAGGGAAGTCAACCCCATTGAGGTAGCTCAATTCAAAACTCCACCAACAGGTTGTTTTATATTGGATGGTATCAACAAAAACCCAATGGAATAGTTTATTCTTGGGCAGTTTAAATGCTAAATGCACAGAATTCTGGTTGTCCCTGAATGAGTCGGAGCCAATGTTCTAATCTATGACTGATCCTGTTACACACCTCTTTTTCAGAAGGTCTGCAATACCAACTGACAATACATTTGTTAAGTTACTGTTCCTCCTCACTTCTTCATGTCCTTGGATAACCCTGAAGTCCCACTGGCTATTTTTTTCTTTGCTTAACTAATACCCTCATCTTCATTGATAAAATTTGCAAAAAGGTGTTGAAGGATTATCTGCTCCATGTTTAAACTACTTACCTACCAGTGATCCTTACAGGTACCATTACAAATAAATAAATAAATAAATAAAGGCTTCTTTGTGAATAGTAATGTCCCACTTGCTTCTCATATTTTCTTACCTGTTTGCATTTCGAAGAACATCAAGCAGATTGCTCAGTGTCGTCTCATTCTGGAATACACTTGGAAAACTAGAAAGGAGCTGCCACACAGCAGTCTGCTCTTGCACTTGTGAGAAGAAGGACAGCACTTTGACCATTTCCTGAAATACTGTCTTCTGGTTGTTGGGATCGCTTGATATCTTATAAAATAACAAACAGCGCAAAGTGAGAGTTCGGCATTTGTAATCACGTGGCTTATTGTTTTGGGAAACACTGAAAATTTAGATTTTCACATAATTATTTCTGATTTTCATACAATATGAAATCATCCTTTACTCTGAAAAATTATAACCATTTCTAATATACTTAAACATAATTGGATTTTTTTCCTATGCCTCCAGAAATTAGCATATTTCAAGCTTGGTTAACAGAGCTATGTTTCTATTTATATAAAATATTTTAAATTGCACTTTTTAATTCCTTAAAATGAAATCAGGTTCTAGGTAATATTTTTGTTTTTCCCAAGGGTATCTGGTTTAGAAGTTACAGATATATCTTCTCTATATCCATTAGTAGATTTTCTATTATTTGGGTACAGAACCCTTAAAACTATATATATTTACTATTATAATTACACATACATACATACTTAATGGGATAAAATATTTCCAATGTTCTGTTGCCATATCAGGAACTTTAGTATAATAAATGATTTATATAGTAAATGAATATATATAATAATCACATCTTACAAGCAAACAAATAACAAAAACCATGACCTTTGGTCTTGCTCTGGATCATAGGACCCAGGTAGTACTTTCAAAGTAAAGTATTTTTTCATTATATTCCCACCCAAAGTAATTTTCTTAATAAACTCAATCATACTGGTAAAGTCAGGCTTTTGTTCAGTTGTAATTGAAGTTCTTTTATGCTGAGAATGTGATTTTGAACAATATATTCTTAAGCACACATTTTACTCTACATGACTGCTGAATTTGTTTAGAAAGCATTTTAAGTGCTCTAAGTTGGATTGGGGTTATTATAACACTGTCTCTAATCCAGTTCATTTGGAAAACTCAGATTACTAAAGATAGTTCAAGCATTCTAAACTTAACAAAAATTACAATAAAATTCAGAGAACCAAGAGGAAAATATCAGAAGTGGACATGTATCATTTATTCTTGCTTATGAAATTTCAAGAAAATTCTGAATATTTTTGAGATCTTTCACCATATGTGGGGTTTTGTTAAATTTGCACATCGTAGTGTAAGAATAGCATATAAAAGTGGTCATTACCACTTTACAGTATAAAGTCCTTACCCCTAATGTACAATGTTTTGGGGGAGAGGAATATATTGTTTCATCAAAAATCAGTTTTTCAAAGTAGGCTTCATGTTAATGAGAAAAATTAAAAAGATCACCCATTACTCTAACTTCTGAGAGTTATATGGCTCCAGTAGTTTAATTATTAAACTTATATGACATCCTGAGTAATCTTACTTAAATATCTCAAGAGAAAACAATCTTCATTCACCATAGAGGAAAGCCACCTACAAAGATGTGTCTACGTTAACCAAAATGCAATATTTTTGGTTCAACATTGAAATCATTTCAATCCTGAACATTTCAATGGAAAGCAGATATTACTTAGAATGAGATACTGTGTGTGAGTCTCTGTGTGAGGAATTCATGCTAAGGGTGAGCACATATTCAAGTCAATATTTCCCAGTCCATGTGGGCTATGGACTTGCTCTTTGACTCAAATTGAATTACTTGTGGATACAAGAATGGAAACAATACATGTCCTTTCATTGTTTAAGAGGTCTTGATCAAATTAAAATGTTTACACTCACCTGAGAGAATTGGTTTGTTAGTTCATGAAGAGAAGACTCTAAAAAGGTCATATTGGATAGGCAAAATCTGTTAAAAATGTTTTTCCCTAGGGTGGTCCAAGTGAAGGCATAATGGGCAATATAGTCTGGATAGCTATCACACAGTTCTCTCCGAATGTCTTCTGAAGTTGAATTTTGCTTTAACAGCTAAAAATGTGTGAGAGAAGAGTGGGATAATGATGTCAGTACATACAGATATGAAATATTCTTGTCTTCAAGGAAATGGACTTGTTTTCATAATAGCCATTTTAAGGTCCTACATTATAGCTACTATTCAAATAACACTAAAATACACTCGGTTTATTTATTACAAGTTACAAGAGAATGTGTGAATGTGGCCATTTTTGTCACTGTTGTGATTTACATGATTCAGATATGACTTGTTTAACTGAACTCATTTCCTGTCTCTGACCAGAGAAGCTAAATGCACCAGGTCTTTTCTCGCAAAAATCATCAGATGTAAAAATCTGAGTTTCTCCTGGGCTTTTAGCAGCAAACTCAGGTGTCCTAACTCTTTGTGACACTTCCTGGGAAAGTGGCTGTGATCTCTGGAAGACTTCCAAAGAGGGGGAGCTTCAGAGTCCAAGACAAACAGTGTTTTTAGTGAAGTGGACAAACATGGATTACATTTCACATGGAAAGAAATACTTCATTTAAAAAGTATGCATATGAAGAGAAAAGGAAAACATATGCATGAAAACACATAAAGGTATATAATTAACAGATGCAATAAGTGGAAAGCATTTTTATAATGGAATCATTCTGAGTCTTCATATATTTCACAGTACAGACCAGACAGGGCACTAATTGTAGGTAGAATAGTGATCACATTGACCATTTTAGGTTTTTAGGTCTTTATAGAGCCCATTATATTAGTTATAATATCTAATGGGTCCTTCCTAACAATTAATTCTTAGAACCCTGTTAGGTGAGGGGCAATTAACTTTATTGTCCCCTTAAGATTATGTCACAGAAGCTACACTCTTCCTTCTAGTGACGCAACTTCTAAGTGAATGGAACAAGACAGGATCCACTTATTCCAGGATATACTATAAGTGCCAAGTCCTCGAGCCATTCATCCATATCTCTTTCTTAACATTACACATAAACTCACTCCAAAATGATTTCTCTACTCATTTTTGCAAGGGTTGCAGAAAGCAGGAAAGAGAAAGAAAGAGGAATCAGAGAGATCGCTGACACAGGCATCAACATATCATCCTGATTTTGACATCCCTTCCTTGCTCCAACTACTCTAAAAATATGTATCTATACATAGAAAATCAATTTTTGACTTATCTTCACTGGATATATGACTCTGTGCTGCCTCACAAAATTCTGAAATTTCATTCCATGTGAGAAAAATAATTTTGGAGTTTCAACACAATAAGGCGGTATTTTTGAGGATAGCATTTTTATTCTATATATTAAAGAATTTAGCTGATCCAATGCAAGACTATTTGCTTCTAGGAACCAATATGGAAGAAATAGAAATGGAATAAAATAACTTTCCCCTATTTAGGGAGGGTTTACATTGGAATTAACTGAGCATATTGGGGGCTTCTTATGCCAAATAGGGTGCTTTAGGTATCTCAAATATTATTACTGTTGAAACTAGACTTTCAAAATCTAGACTGAACCAAATGGGAAAGTCTTGTATTTCAGCCAACACTGGCAGAATTGTCCTGATGGGTAATAGCGCCTTTCTTGGAATCCCTTTTTGTGTTGTAAACCTTTGGCTTATTTACATAAACCAGTTTATTGAGATGCCTCATTTATACAGAATGTTTTTAAGGGTAACTAACAGAGACATATTAAGCAGCAGAGGTTATGATCACTGGAATATGAATAAAAGTCAAAGTTATGTCCTATATCCTATGTTCCATCCAGATGGAAGAAACATCTACCATGTAAAATATGAATATATTATTTAAAATGCATATGTGTACATGTGCGTATGACAGAGACAGTGAGAGAGAGACAGAGAGAGAGAAGTCTGTTAGAAAATGTTGAAAATGATCTCTTTTTGATGTCTGAAGAGCACATAAAGCAGGACTCAAATGCCTACAGGGGCAAGCCAAATAAATGTATGAATCTGGCTGGATGAAAGACAGTAAGGAAAAGTGGGGACTGTGGTCAACAGAAGAGTACCTGTTCTGTGTAAAAGTGTTCAAATTCAATTTCCTAATATCCCTACACAAACCTGTAGACACACGTGCACACACACACACACACTTAACTCATAGGCTGCCAGTTTATGCCTCTGATAGAAATTATGCTTATTTTTTTTTATCTGAAATCTTAAAATAAATGACTGCTGAACAAAGGATAGATATGTCAGCTCTCCAAACTACACTAAGCAAAAGGACTTTGCTACTTCAGGGAGATTATTTTCCATAGCTCCAAATTTTCCAAAGGCATGATCAGTATGGATGAGGCAGCAAGTTTAATGAGTGTTAGAGCTTCATATGCTTTCATATTCGTTTTTTTCTTCCCTGTTTCAGAAAATTAGATCATATGCAATGCCACCCTATCTCTAACTAAAGGAAAATCTTAAGTTTGATTAAGGGACTTAACAGGGAAGTAAATAAATGTCCAAGACCTTAAAGAATTCAGAATGTCTGAGAATTAATCTTTTTTTTTTTAATGTTTATTTATTTTTGAGAGACAAAGAGAGAGAGACAGAGTGCAAGTGGGAGAGGGGCAGAGAGAGAAGGAGACACAGAATATGAAGCAGGCTCCAGGATCTGAGCTGTCAGCACAGAGCCCAATGCAGGGCTCAAACCCACAGATCGTGAGATCACGACCTGAGCCGAATTCATATGCTTAACCAACTGAGCCACTCAGGCGCCCAGAGAATTAAGCTTTTTATGGAAGAGCTCCTAAGAAAAGAATTTCCCTGAGATATTACTCCAAATGGGAGGGTGTCCCAAATCTCTTCCTGTTTGGGAATTCCTTTTATTAAGGTATTTGTTCAACTGCTATTTATTATCAGTCCATTACAAAACTGAGTGAAATTACCTTTTCCAAACCAAGGATTCGGGCAAGGATTTGACTACCATTGAAAGTATCTGTTCCCATACTTTCCAAATTAGAACTGGTACTGGGAAATACTGTGGCTGCAATAGAAAAAAGAACAGATTAGCATTCGAAAATAGACACACAAAAATGGACAGATTCACACAAGAATCCGTAAATATCACTTGTGCCCTTATATACCCCAAAGCAAGAATGTGCTCAATATGCATCTTCCATGAAAATTTTGAACTGGTAAAACAGCAAATTTCATCATTATTTTTTTTCACATAAAATTGTGATGGTTTTGGTCTGCTCTTGGGTTTTTTCCAATCAGCTTAGATGTCATTTGCTTTCATTCCAGTTTATGTCATTAAACTTCATCACCAATATTATTGCCTAATAAAGTACATCATTTCTGTGCAGGCCTGGAGGATTTGAGGTGTCTCCACGAGCTCCACAGATCCATCATATCTAACATCTGTTCAAAGGATCTGCCAATGCACATCTGGTGATAATGGTTTTCTTTTTAATTATTCAATTGGGAGGCTAAAATCTGCTTAGGATCATAAATTCCTTCCTCCCCAAAGTGTTTTCTGAAAGATATTTCAGATCAAATAAATGGGATGAAGCGATTAGTCCAGACTACAGTATACTCTAATTAAGCAATTCTCAAAGTAGCCTCATCTAGTACTATTTATGATGTGGTGGGGTGTTCTGGGTTAGGAGCATTAGCTAGAAGATTATGTTCATCCCCATAGCATGGATGTTCAGTAAGCCAGTATGTTACCTTTTATACGTTTTAGACAGAGGCAGTTAGTTATCCTCACAGCGAAGAATCTTAGTATTCAAAAATCCAGTGATCTATCATCAGTAGGGCCTACGTTTTATTATAATGCCTGTGGGGCTGAAGAATTTACCAACTGATTCCTCTGGACCAGGCGATACATTTGTGAGATGAGCGGAGAGGGTAAGAGACATAATCTGTGGCTACTGAGCAAAGCAAAGGCTACTAGACCACAACACTATAATCTTATTTCTACTGTGCTTTAAGCTACTCAGCCAAATACCCTCAGATCATTCACGATAGAACATTAACTCCTCAGAACCACTCACCATCGTATTCCTCCTACATTAACACAACAGGACCTTTTTCATTTGGTTCATCAACTTGTATTGGAATGTTATTTAATGCCACAGTTTTTTTGTTTTGTTTTGTTTTGTTTTGGTTTGGTTTGTTTTGGGGGGGTAGTTGACACACAAGGTTATATTAGTTTTAGGTCTACAACATAGTGATTCAACAAATCCATATGGTATACTATGCTCACAAGTGTAGTTATTGCCTGTTACCATACAACACTATTACAACATCATTGACTTTATTCCCTATTTCCTGTTCTGTGTCCTTTATTCCTGTGACTTGTTTATTCCATAACTGAAAGCCTGTATCTCTCACTCCCTTTCACTCATTTTGTCTGTCCTCCCTCCCCCTTCCCTCTGGCAATCTGTCTGGTGACCTATCATTATCGGTTTAGTTCTTTTTGTCTGTTTATTCATTAGTTTTGTTTTGTTTTTTAGATTCCACTTATGAGTGAAATCTTATGGTATTTATCTCTCTCAGTCTGGCTTATTTCACTTAGCATAATACCCTCTATGTCAAGCCATGTTATTGCAAATGGAAAGATCTTACTTATCCTTTTTTATGGTAGCATAATATTCCAGTGTGTATATATATCTGTGTGTGTGCGTGCATGTGTGTGTGTGCGTACACCATATCTTTATTCATGTATCTACTGAACACTTTGGTTGTTCCCATGTCTTGGCTATTGTCAATAGTGCTGCAATAAACACAGGAGTGCATATATCTTTTCAAATTAGCATATCATTTTATTTGAGTAAATACCCAGTAGCGGAATTATAGGATAATGAGGTATTTCTGTTTTTAATTTTTTAAGGAACCTCCGTACTGTTTTCCACAGTGGCTGTACCAATTTACACAATGTTATAGAATCTTAAATATTCCATGGCATTTTTAAAGGTACTTTTTTTTTTTTCAGAGCACCAATCATGTTCCAAACATACAGGAATCTTTGTTTTGTTCACTAATACATCCCCAGGACATAGGACCGAGCTTACATGATAGTGGGCATCCTATAAATATTTGTCAAACGAATATAAAATAGTCCTGCTTTTTTGAGAGTTTATCAGCGATTTATGGCTTCTAGTGAGTTTCTTAAGGCAATCTGCATCAGAATTACTTGGCGTAAGCTCAAGTAGTTCAGCCAGAAGGTTTTCTGCACACTAAACTGGGAGGGCCCCTGGCGCAGCTGTAAAGGAAGCACACAGTCCCGCTGAAAGACTGATACTGAGCACTGCTGGGGAGGAACAAGGGTGGAGTGGAAAGAGTCCTGGCTTGACTGCTGCTCTAGTAGCAGGTCTGCTGGATGGGCATAGACAGGGCATAGAACTTGGTCGGGCCTCATATTCCTCATCTGTGAAATGAACAGTTTGGGCAAATTTCCAAGACTTCATCCAATAATTTTTTCTTTGTTTTAAATTGAAATGAAATGAACATAGAGTATTATATTAGTTTCAGGTGTACAATAGAGTGATTCAATACTTACATACATTACTCAGTGCTCATCAGGTAAGTGATCTTTATCTATTTCACCCCTTCCCCCACTCACCACCCTCTGGCAACCACCAGTTTGTTCTCTGTATTTAAGAAAGGTTTCTGGTTTGTCTCCTTTTTCCTTATTTGCTCACTTGTTTTGTTTCTTAAATTCCATACAGGAGTGAAATTATTTGGCATGTATCTTTCTCTGACTGACTTATTTCACTTAGCATTATACCTTCTAGGTCCACCCATGTTGTTGCAAACGGTAATTTTTTATTACTGGGCTTTCTAACCATCCCAGCATCATCTAATTGCAGACAACTACAGTCCCTAGCCAATTCTGGGAAAGTGAGCAATTCTCAACATCATATTTAGCACCATCTAGGCTTTTGCTCCTAGAAAGTATTTTAGTAAGAACTTAATTTCCAATTATCTCAAGAACTTTGCATAATTGCACTGCCACACTCAGGCAACTTTAAGGAACATTTAGGAGTATTCTCTGAGGAATATTCTAGGCATTCCATCTCTGTTTGAAAAGTTAAAAGTATAATCCTTTCAAAGATTAGACCTTGCTGGCTGTTCCAAAAGGCCTGCTCTAAACTCGAGAGAAGAGAATAGCTTACCCGGTGATGTGTGCCTTCTTTCTGGAACTTTGGTGCTCTGGAGTGATAAATTGCTGTCCTTCTCCAGGTTGGATGACTTTCTCAGAATTTCACTAGAGAAGAAAAAGCAAGAACTCTATAACTTCACCCACATTAATTTCAGTTAGTTACAGCAATGTATTATGTGGCAGATACCAGGGCTCTCCAAGGACTTTCAAATTTTTAATTTACTTTCTAGGATTGTAATGGAAGAACTCACCTAACCACACACCAATGAATACAGTCGCTCTCCTACAAGGTAAATTTTTATTCAGACAAAATGGCCTGGATGATGTTTAGTTATTTTTACTTTTATCTTCTAAAAAGGAAATTATTTTTAAAAGACATTAGGGTTAAATATTGGAAATAATTATGATACATATATATATCATATAGATGGTATATATATATATCATCTATATGATATATATCATCTATATATGATATATAATATCATATATATATATACATTTCATTTAAAAAGATGAGGGATTCCAAAGAGATGAGAGCTCAAGGATGCTTGTGCTTCAGGGACTGAAACAAAGGTATGCTTATTTGTTAACCTTGAAAGAAGAGAAAAAAGAAAAGATAAGAAAAGAAAAGAAAGAAAATATGTCTTTACAAGACAGATTCAAGGAAGAAAGAAAAGAACACATCTTTATTGAGTGTCTAGTCTGTGCCAAGCTCTGTGGCTGTTGCCATTACAGGTGGCACCAGGTGTTAAAGGAATGTATGATGATGTAAGTAGACTTTTTATTGTACTGGATGCATCAACGCGGCAACATAGCATTGTGGTGCCAGGAATCCCTGCATTATCATGGTCACAGTAGCTTTGGGAAGGAAACATTACTGGACCTTTAGGAACCTTCTTTTTAAAAATTCACTTCCTCTTTAGTTGATTATTAAAATGGAGAAAATCATACTTTCTGGAAAACATGATATATCTAAACTAAGTGTCCAAAATAAATGTACGTATTTCAAGACTAAAACCAGTCCGATGCCTGGATGTGAACACTTTTTGGAATTCCTAAAAGTTGGTGAACTTTGTGTACTTGTTTATAAAAAAGCTTACTTAAGATACATAAGGACGGATATAAAAATATAATAGTGAAAAAGCAAGAAGTTCCACTTACGGTTGAGATTTCAATTTAACTTCCTTTTTAGAAACAAGATCTGAATCATGGTTCCAGGGTACATTGTGATTTATAATTGGGAAAAAATCTGTTTTTTTTTTCTTTTTTAGTGTGTCCTTTTAGTAAAAATGGTAAGAAGAGGTGATATTTGTTTTCATTCCCTAGTGTTTTTCCAATATTCTCTATAAAATGCACTGGTTGCTCCAAAAGTTCTGCATTCTTAATGTATATTTGAATTATTCATGACCATGACTGTATTCCCCAAAATCTTTTTACATTCCTTATGCTGACTATTTGGATGGGAAAACTGCTCAGATAAAAATAAGAATTGACCTGTACCTTTTCCCTTCTCTCAAACAGAAGTTTTAGAAAGTTTGAGAAAGTCAGGTTCACTTTTCTTTTTCTCAACATTTTTTTTTTTTAGTTCAGCTTGAAATGCTATAAGGAGGACTATTGAATATCAACACATTTTGAAAATAAAGGGGAAAACTACCTTCATAAAAATTTTAAGGAATAGGGACAGCAACAAAAACCAAAAGGAGAATGACAAAGATCAACATGAGCAAACAGGAAGCAAGAGAAAACAGAGACTGAATAATAAAGGAGAGCTGGAAAGAAAAACAGAAGAAGAGGTGATAGGAAACAAAGAAAATGTAAGTTAAGAGACAGAGGACACTTTGCCCATCTTCCCACATTCAGAGAAGGGTCCTAAAACTACTCCTTCAAATATTCTTTAAAGACCAAAGGAAAAAAGCTCATCCCCTTCCCAGCAAGCTTCTGGCTCAGCAAGTCTGCATTTGTTCAACAATAAAATGGCAGCTTCCAGACAAGGAACTACAGATGCTTCTCTCCTAATAGGACCTGTCCTTGATCAGGAAGTACCCATGGTTACATGGTCACCACCCATTCCATATTACAGGAGTGGGGAGGTGGTCCCTTTCCTGTATGTGGCCTTGGTTTGCCTTTTTGTTGGGGTGAGAGATCAGGGTATCATGTGGGCTTTGGTGTTCAACTGCCTGCAAATTCCTCCCAGTTTTATTTTGCATTTACAAAATGTGGTGTGATAGCATATGTCCATTGCCACTGCACAAAAAACTATTGTCTTTAAGCTCTTAAAATGGAAACCACAAGGGGCACTTAGGTGGCTCAGTTCGTTAAGCATCGAACTTTGGCTCAGATCACGATCTCATAGTCTCTGGGTTCAAGCCCCACATGGGGCTCTGTACTGACAGCTCAGAGCCTGGAGCCTGCTTCAGATTCTGTATCTCCCTCTCTCTCTGCCCACTGCCCACTCATACTCTGTCTCTGTCTCTCAAAAAAAAATAAACATTAATTAAAAAAAAATTTTTTTTTCAATGTTTATTTATTTTTGGGACAGAGAGAGACAGAGCATGAACGGGGGAGGGGCAGAGAGAGAGGGAGACACAGAATCGGAAACAGGCTCCAGGCTCTGAGCCATCAGCCCAGAGCCCGACGCGGGGCTCGAACTCACGGACCGCGAGATCGTGACCTGGCTGAAGTCAGATGCTTAACCGACTGCGCCACCCAGCGCCCCAACATTAATTTTTTTTAAATAGAAGAACAGATAGCTAAGGAAATTGTGTTATTTTTGTTTGTTTGTTTGTTTTTAATAGCTTAGCTTTCCCTCCATTGTTGCATACCTGTGTCTGTCCTTAAAAGAGAAAACACCCTACAAGCATCATAATGGCAATAAATTCATATCTTTCAGTGCTCACTCTAAACGTCAGTGGACTCAATGCTCCAATCAAAAGAAATAGGGTTACAGAATGGATAAGAAAATAAGATCCATCTATATGCTGTTTACAAGTGACCCACTTTAGACCTAAAGACAGCTTCAGATTGAAAATAAGGAGATGGAGAACCATCTATCATGCTAACGGGCAACAAAAGAAAGCTGGAGTAGTCATACTTATATCAGACAATCTAGACTTTAAAATAAAGACTGTAACAAGAGATGCAGAAGGGCATTATATCATAATCAAGGGGCCTATCCACCAAGAAGACCTAACAATTGTAAACATTTATGTGCCAACTGTGGAAGCACCTAAATATATAACTCAATTAATCACAAACATAAACTCATCGATAGTAATACCATAATAATAGGAGACTTCAACACCCCACTCACAGCAATGGACAGATCATCTAATCAAACAATCAATAAGGAAAACAATGGCTTTGAATGACACACTGGACCAGAAGGACTTAACAGATACATTCAGAACATTTCGTCCTAAAGCAGCAGATTATACATTCTTCTCCAGTGCACATGGAACATTCTCCAGAATAGACCATATTCTGGGACACAAATCAGGCCTAAGTAAGTACAAAAAGATCAAGATCATACTGTGCATATTTTCAAAGCACAACGTGATGAAACTCAAAACCAACCACAAGAAAAAATATGGAAAGGTAACAAATACTTGGAGACTGAAGAACATCCTACTAAAGAATGAATGGGTTAATCAAGACGTTAAAGAGGAAATTAAAAAATATATGGAAGCCAATGAAAATGATAACACCACAACCCAAAACCTCTGGGATGCAGCAAAGGTGGTCATAAGAGGAAAGTATATAGCAATCCAGGCCTTCCTAAAGAAAGAAGAAAGATGTCAGATACACAACCTAACCTTATGCCTTAAGGAGCTGGAAAAAGAACAGCAAACAAAACCCAGAAACAGCAGAAGACAGGAAATAATAAAGATTAGAGCAGAAATGAATGTTATCGAAACCAAAAAAACAGTAGAACAGATCAATGAAACCAGAAACTGGTTCTTTGAAAGAATTAACAAAATTGATAAACCACTAGCCAGTTTGATCAAAAACAAAAAGGAAAGGACCCAAATAAATAAAATCAAGAATGAAAGAGGAGAGATCACAACCAACATAGCAGAAATATAAACAATAATAAGAGAATATTATGAGCAATTATATGCCAACAAATGGGCAATCTGGAAGAAATGGACAAATTCCTAGAAACATATACACTACCAAAACTGAAACAGGAAGAAATAGAAAATTTGAACAGACCCATAACCAGTAATGAAATCGAATGAGTAATCAAAAATCTGCCAGAAAACAAGAGTCCAGGGCCAGATGGCTTTCCAGGGGAATTCTACCCAACATGTAAGGAAGAGTTAACACCCATTCTCTTGAAGCTGTTCTAAAAAATAGAAATGGAAGGAAAACTTCCAAACTCTTTCTATGAATCCACCATTACCTTGATTCCAAAACCAGACAGAGACCCCACTAAAAAGGAGAACTATAGACCAATTTCCCTGATGAACATGGATGCAAAAATCCTCAACAAGATATTAGCCAACTGGATCCAACAATACATTAAAAAAATTATTCACCACGACCAAGTGGGATTTATACCTGGGATGTAGGGCTGATTCAATATCTGCAAAACAATTAACATGATACATCACATCAATAAAAGAAAGAACAAGAACCATATGATCCTCTCAATAGATGCAGAGAAAGCATTTGACAAAATAGAGCATCCTCTCTTGATAAAAACCCTCAAGAAAGTAGGGATAGAAGGAGCATATCTTGAGATCATAAAAGCCATATATGAATGACCCAATGCTAATATCATCCTCAATGGGGAAAAACTGAGAGCTTTCCCCCTAAGGTCAGGAACAAGACAGGGATGTCCACTCTTGCCACTGTTATTCAACATAGTATTGGAAGTCTTAGCCTCTGTGATCAGACAACACAAAGAAATAAAAGGCATCCAAATCGGCCAGGAGGAGGTCAAACTTTCACTCTTTGCAGATGACATGATACCCTTTATGGAAAACCCAAAATATTCCACCAAAAAACTCCTAGAATTGATTCATGAATTCAGCAAAGTCGCAGGATATAAAATCAATGCACAGAAATCGGTTGCATTCCTATACACCAACAATGAAGCAACAGAAAGAGAAATCGAGGAATCGATCCCATTTACAGTTGCACCAAAACCCATAAAATACCTAGGAATAAATCTAACCAAAGAGGTGAAAAATCTATACACTGAAAACTATATAAAGCTTATGAAAGAAATTGAAGAAGACACACACACACACAAAAAAAAATGGAAAAAGATTCCATGCTCCTGGATAGGAAGAACAAATATTGTTAAAATACCGATACTACCCAAAGCGATCTACATATTCAATGCAATTCCTATCAAAATAACACCAACATTCTTCACAGAGCTAGAAAAATAATCCTAAAATTTGTATGGAAGAAGAAAAGATCCAGAATAGCCAAAGCAATCTTGAAAAAGAAAACCAAAGTGGGAGGCATCACAATCCCAGACTTCAAGCTATACTACAAAGCTGTAATCATCAAGCCAGTATGGTGCTGGAACAGAAACAGACACTCAGATCAATGGAACAGAATAGAGAACCCAGAAATGGACCCACAAACATATGGCCAACTAATCTTTGACAAAGCAGGAAAGACTATCCGATGGAATAAAGACAGTCTCTTCAGCAAGTGGTGCTGGGAGAACTGGACAGCGACATGCAGAAGAATGAACCTGGGCCACTTTCTTACGCCATTCACAAAAGTAAACTCAAAATGGATGAAAGAACTCAATGTAAGACAGGAAGCCATCAAAATCCTCAAGGCAAAAACCTCTTTCATCTTGGCCACAGCAACGTCTTACTCAACACATCTCCAGAGGCAAGGGAAACAAAAGCAAAAAAGGACCTCATCAAAATAAAAAGCTTCGCACAGTGAAGGAAACAATCAGCAAAACTAAAAGGCAACTGACAGAATGGTAAAAGATATTTGCAAATGACATATCAGATAAAGGGTTAGTATCCAATATCTACACAGAACTTATCAAACTCAACACCCAAAAAACAAATAATCCAGTGAAGAAATGGGCAAAAGACATGAATAGACACTTCTCCAAAGAAGGCATCCAGATGGCCAATCAACACATGAAAAAATGCTCAACATCACTCATCATCAGGGAAATACAAATCAAAACCACAGTGAGATACCACCTGACACCCTTCAGAATGGCTCACATTAACAACTCAGGCAACAACAGATGTTAGCAAGGATGTGGAGAAAGAGGATCTCTTTTGCATTGTTGGTGGCAATGAAAACTGGTGCAGCCACCCGGAAAACAGTATGGCGGTTCCTCAAAAAACTAAAAATAGAAATACCTTATGACCCAGCAATTGCACTACTAGGCATTTATCCAAGGGATACAGGTGTGCTGTTTCGAAGGGACACATGCACCCCAATGTTTATAGCAGGACTGTCAACAATAGCCAAAGTATGGAAAGAGCCCACATGTCCATCAATGGATGAATGGATAAAGAAAATGTGGTGTATGTGTGTATATATATATATATATACACACCACATACATACATAATGGAGTATTACTTGGCAATCAAAAAGAATGAAATCTTGCCATTTGCAACTATGGATGGAACTGGAGGGTATTATGCTAAGTGAAATTAGTCAGAGAAAGTAAAAAAATCATATGACTTCACTCATATGAGGACTTTAAGAGACAAAACAGATGAACATAAGGCAAGGGAAACAAAAATAATATAAAAACAGGGAGGGGGACAAAACAGAAGTATGGAGAATAAACTGAGGGTTACTGGAGTGGTTGTGGGATGGGGGATGGGCTAAATGGGTAAGTGGCACTAAGAAATCTACTCCTGAAATAATTGTTGCACTATATGCTAACTAATTTGGATGTAAATTAAAAAATAATAATAATTTTAAAAAAGACAAAAAAAAAAAAAGAAAAAAGAGAAAACACTCAGGAATGGCATGGCAGACAACAATGTATAATCATGCACTGTACCTACCATATTCATTGATTAATTCACCAATATTTATTAAACTCCCACTAACATAATGGAATAGTCAAATAAAGACCTGGGATTATAATACACTAATAATATTAGCTAGGTAAGGACATGTACAGGGGACAATAACACATGATAGGGTCTGCTAAAATGAGAGATATAATTTGTGTTTCTTATAGAGCAAGATCCTTGAATCACAACCTTAATATAAATACCTTGCTATCTTAAAATTTATCCTTTACCTTTCCACTAGACCAGTGGTTCTCAACTGGGGCCATTTTGGCCCCCCTCCCAGCAGATATTTGGCAATGATTAAAGACATAGTTTTTGGCTGTCACAACTAGAGGGCGTGGTGCTATGGTCATCTAGTGGGTAAAGGGTCATCTAAAGGGTAGGGATGCTGCTGACCATCCTATAATGATAGCACAACAAAGAATTATCTGGCCCCAAGTAGGAATAGTTCTGACATTGAGAAACCCTCCAACAGGCTATTACAGATAAGTGAATTTATTCTGTGATGACTCATCCCCATTCCCACCCTCTATGATGAACTCAGGAGACTTAAAAATCCCATTCAAGAACTCCAAAAGCTTTGAGGAAGCCTCAGAGAATCTATCTCATACTGGGTATCTCTGGGAAGAATATTAAAGCAAACGCAAAACTTAGAAGCCCCCTGAATCCAGCACACAGGCTCACCTGAGTTCAGAAAATCCAACTCTCTAAGTGGGGCAAGAAAGCCTGAATTAAATTTGCAAGTGGCCCATGGTATCAGTTAACCACCTTTTCTGGGACCCAGACATTTGTACAGTACCATGGAGATGGCTAAGGGATTCTCCTCTATGATGCTGATGAAGTAGATTCTACCTCAGTGGCATTTATAGGTCCCTGTTTTGGAATGGAATTCAATAAAAGAAATATCTCAGACTCAAAATGTTAAATTTAAGATACTGGAAGGGAAACTAGGCCCAGAGTAGATTTTACGTCTTCTCAGACATGTCTACCAACAGTTACATTTGTGAAATGCCACATTTATAGATATCATCATAATGGTAGAATTTATGCGCTCATACTGGATGTCTATTTCCTGTGAGTGGGGAAGATTACCTGTGTAGGTGGTATCCATGTGCACCATGGTAAATTTTGTCTATAAAAAGAACTGCTTTCAGGGAAGCCACATATGGCAAGTCCTAGAAAGAAAATTCTGACATTCTTTTTTGCTTCCAAGGGTTAGTTAAACTTTTTATATTTTTTCCCTTTTGTCCCCAGAATGATCACATAGGTATATAGTGACACCTGGAAAGAAGATGTGAGATGTGCTCTAGGCCAATTCTGATCCCAGCTTCAGAAGACATTCATTATTGACTTTTAATTATAAATAAGGACACTGTATGGCAGTGAGGCCCCCCGCAGTGACTTGACACAGCTTTCCTTCCTGGCTACCCCCAAGCTGATGTCATTCACAGGAAAATCTTAATTTTTTTCACTGTTTTCTTCAATTTCATTCTAACGTTCATTCTTTCAGGGCTGTCCGTGCTGCAGATACAATCCCTACCTGCCCATGTTTAAAATGGACATCTTTTCTAGGTGGACCACCAACCAATCGAACAATCTATACCAGTTAAGACGTTAAAATTTTTAAATGTCTTAATATGTTCCTCTGCCCTAGGACATTTTTATATGCTTAGGAGGGACTTTGGAGATACAATATATATCCGAACTAGTACCTATCCAGAAGCTGTTAAAGGCACTATGACAGGCAGATGAGGAAATGTCTTAGTGAGTAGATGTGTATAAGAAACATATAGAATATGAGGGAGATAACAGCACAGTATCTTTCAGGTGACACTACACAGATTATGTTCTACCTAGTCCTAGTCCTGAAACAAGTTGATTAATTTGGCAGCACTACAAGGGAAGTTATAAATTTTTCCATCACTATTTGCCTATTCTTCTAAGCTATGGAAGGGCCTCTATTTATTTCTCTCTTTCATTAAATTCTGGGATTCTTTGTCTATGGCCTAACTCAAACACAGCTTCCTCCAGTCTGGTATCCACCACTCTATCTGCCCTTAATGATCACACCCTTAAGGCCTCCGGAGAACCCTCCTGACATTGCCCTACCCAAACCTCTCTCTATTACAATCATATATATATCTCCAAGATATATTCCAATATATCTTCCTAGATCCATATTCCTCAGGCAAAAACAATGTCTTCAAGTACCTGTTGTAACTATTCCCCTTTTGTTGTCTCATGTTCTGGGCCCAGTGAGACCCAAACAAATGCTCATCACATTTACCATGTAATATGGTAATTTACCTATTTGCCTGTCTCGCTCTTTCTCTCACTTGATTGTAAGTTTGTGTAGAGCATAGGATGTGCCTTATTCACGTTCATATCTGCAGTGAATTGCATCATCTCCAGCATGTGGTACGTATTCAATACATTCTTACTCAATAAATTAATAATTTTGCCTGCATGGCAGCTAAGATATCCTCCCACTTTGCTTTTTGAGAAATAAAATTTTAACCCTTTATTTTAACATGAACAAATGATTCTAAAATGATTACAACATAGCTATAAATTGCTCTGAAATTAATACAATGTGAAACCCACACATCTCACATCATCTGTACAGTCAAATGAGGACACATATCTGTTCTACTTCCACTTACCTTATATTCCCAATGATATCTTTAGGTCAATTTCTAAACACAACCATATTTTTTGGTACTAAACAAAAGCCTTGGCACTTTAAAATTATCCCTGAATAAGATACGATTAACTATGTTAAAAGTTCTGTAAAAGCCATTCAATAGGAGCAGAGGTATGAGTTGGAAACCACAGGTCATAGAAGCGTGTTGGCATGACAGAGATAGGGAGCAAATCCATAGAAGCAATTCTCCCACATGATTTTTAGGAATGCTGAATCACTTCTCCAGATAATGACCCTGTGAGCCCTGGAGGATGATCTTCACATTCACCAGCTGTGTGAGCAATGGCACAGACAGGGGCCCCCACTGTTCTGATATATTCTTAGAGGCAGTGCAGAGGGAGGAAGGACCACAAGGGTAAGTCCCATGATGTTGAATCATCTGTTTTACAAATGAGCAGGGGAACCATAAATGTAATGTTTCTTTTTCCAGACAGCTACTTAGAGTTGATGCTGAGTATAGTATTGGATTTTTATTTTAAAGCACATCATCCTAAAGATAATGCCTAAAAAAGTATGAATTTAATAACAGAGGGCTGGTGCCAGTGCAAAAACCTCAAACTACCTGGCAACTGGCCAGCAAGCAGTGACTGCAGTGTGATCACTACTTTCAGAAAAGCATTCTATTCAAATAAACATGGCGGGCATCTTTTGATGAGACCAAAGATGGCATTTTCTTCCCTTCACTTGCAAAACAGAAAAAGACTATTTTGTTCCCTTAATGATGCTATGCTGGTGAATCTTCCTTTACCAAAGGGAAGCAATTTAGTGGAACCGCTTACCCAGTAGCCATGCCCCAGTTTCACTGCACGGCTGTATAAACCATAAAAGTTAATAGCATGGTGGGAAATATCATTAATGCAATTTTATTATTGTACATAATTTTCTAAATTAAGTTCCAATTATGTGGTAGTTTAGACAAAATACTGAATATACAGCAATATACAGTTTGAGCCAGACAAAGTACCTGGGGGCTAGAATAAAACAAAAAAAGCAGATATGTCCATCTGCCTAGAGAATCATCAACAAAGGATAAAATAAAGCTGGACTTTAATCCTAGTTCTAAAACCAACTCAGTGGCTCATCTCAGGCAACTCTATGAGTGTGGCTCTATATGATATCATACAGAAAAATACTCTTTTTTAGGAAGGTATATTTATATAGTCTCAGATATTGTTCACAATTTCTCTCACTGTAACTTACTTCTTCATGAAAAAAAAAAAAGGTATAAAGTTGATAGCCCCAGGAGAGCTGCAATTCATTTTGTAAATAAGGGACATTAATTTTTCCCATGTCTTCTCTAACCCTTGCTTCATGAAATGTCTATCGCAGGTACAACCCCTTCATGAAGATCAACCTGATTATCCCACCTGAAAGCTCTCTCTACTTTAAATATGGAGTGTCTTCCTTCAACATCTTTCTGGTACTTTTCATTGCACTCTCTCCCATTATAATGATGGGTTTAATATATTCCTTCCCCTATTAGAACATGGGCATGGATCATGCTTCATTAACCACTCACATGGGGACACACAGACCACCTGTGAACTAGTTGAACAACCAAGATGCCATGCTTCCATCCTTCCTCTACTCTGTTTACTAAGAGGGCATAGGCTCTAGTTAGCTTTTGGGCTCCCCACAGAGATAAGGCAACTAGTGTTAGTTGAGGTATGCACTTAGAACACACTGGCTTCATACACAATATGTCATGTCATCTCCCTGCTTACCAATTTCCAATGGCTTCTCATTATACTAAAAAAAAGATGCAAATCCCTTCCCTTTTTCTACATGTTCGATTCTGCATGTACATGTTTCCTGCATTTCTTTTCGACATATGATATCATCGAGAGATGATACCCCTTGTATCATCTCTCACTATGTTTTACAAATATTAGCCAACTTTCTGTTCCTCTAAATGGTCAGGCTTATCCCCACCTGAGGATTCTTTGCTGTTTCTCTGCCTGGAATACTCTCTTCATATGCTGTTGCTGGTCTCTTCCTGTCTTTGCTGGTCTCTACCCAAATGCCACCTGTTAGCAGAGGCCTTCTCTTGCCACCCTATTCATTTCCCACCTTTCAACTTCTAGCTTATAGCCTGCTTTCTTTTCTTGCTAGCACAATTGTTATTATCATTAATTATGCTATTTATTTATTTATTTATTTATTTATTTATTTATTTGATTGCTCATTTTTTTGCTTGCTTTTCCATTAGGATGCAAGTAACACACAGGATTTGTCTGATTCATTCTGTATCACAGTGCCTAGAATGATGTCTAGCACACAGAAATTTCTCAGTCATTATTTCTTGAATAAATTAATAGATGAATGAACATCATAATGTTTTAAGAATCAAGACTCATTAAATTATTGAAATAACAAAACCAGTGTGAATTAACAACTCAACAATTGTGTGTTCTGAGTCATTTCCCATGGCAATTCTTGATATATTTTATGCTAAACAGCTTGCAGTTGCTCTCTCTTAAAGTATCACCCATATTATCTGATGACCAAAATCATGATGATAATGTTCATACAGATATGATGTTAGATACCAAGGAATTTAAATTAAAATTTCAGAACCAAATATCTCTGAGTAGGGATAAATATAATCTTTCTTTGAAAAACACTTCAAAATAATTTGTACCAGAATTATCTCATGGTTGACTCAGATTACAACTTTGTTTTCAGTTCTACAGACAGGTGGGCTCCTGGAGTCTCTTTAGGTTTAGAATCCCAAGAGAGAATATTGGGATTATAAATAGTCATGTTGTAAATGGTCTAGATTTCTTACCTTTATTCTTCAGCTGCCTCTCACACCATAAAACAGGACACACATGAGCCTCAATTAAAGGGTTTTATTGAATTAAGGATGCTTTCAACTTTATTACTTTGATTTCTAGACTTTTAATTTCCTGCATTTGCATCGCCTGGTTTCTGTTGCATCTAGAAGTACCATATGGAGTAGTATAAATATGTCATTCTTCCAGGAGATAATGCCCCTAAATTGCCCTATACATGAAGCTTGTGATCAAATCTTAGGGCAATGTGTCACTGACAAATTGTCACTGACAACACTTTGAGGGAAGTTAAGGAGGGCCTTGGCCACCCATCTTAGAAAGCAAAGTTTGGGTAACTCATCCAAAGTAGATTATGCTTACTCCCACATAAACATGGTAATACAAGCGTGTACTCAACTTGTTTGTTCATATTTATATCACCACATTTGCAGATATAGAAAATAAAGTCATATATATAACCCTGGTTGTCCTGGATATTTCATAAGGAGATAAGATCTGATCTTTCAAAACAACACACTTGGGAAGTGCCCCTACCTGTCTTTAAATAGTGCATCATTAATTCCTTTCCTACGAAGCAGATCTTGCGGCCCATATGGTGTGTCTTTGCATTTAGAGTCTGTGTCACAGAGTAGGGTTTGCAGGAACGGGAAGAAGCCAGTACTAGGAAGGTTTCGAGGTGCAAGGTAACCTGAAATTAAAAATAAAACAAAGCAAAAAACAATAATTACATCACTATGGCATTTGCCTGGGAAGGGAAAGAAGTGTAGTAACTGTGTTTTGTGAAATTACCTTCTGGATTATGACTGTCTGGGTCTACTATGTACCCAAAAGTGTAAAAATACATGTTGCCTTACAAATTTATTTTACTGGGACTTATTCTAAGGAAATAGCTGGAAGAATGTCTGCCAGAGTATTTTAAAAATAGATCACAGTATATCCATATGATAAAACACAATGTAGCTAATAAAAAGTTTGTCAAATAATACAAAAAATGTTTGTATTTTGCCAATTAAAATGAGTAGATCAGAAAATAACATGGCCAGAATAGTTGTAACCTCGAAAAAATATATAATTATATGTATTCTTAAAAATATGGAGGGATTTCCCGAGTGGTATATTTCACATGATTTTTATTTATCTTCTTTTAACTATATAGTAACTATTTTTTCTCACAGTGTACATATCTTCTTTTGTGATCAAAGTCATTATAAATGCAGCCAATCTTCCAGACACTAGGAAGTATTTTTGGTTTAGCATAACAGCTAATTTAATTATCCTATACATGCAATATTTTTTCCTATTTAAAAATCCAATAATAATGGAATAAATAAATATCCCTAATATTAAGGTAACAGAAAACAAGAACTGTAAGAGTAAAGGGTTTTTGTAACCTTTAACATTTGCTTTATAAAATATGATGATAGCATACACATGTCAAGAAATAGGCAAACTGCAAACCACAAATCTTTCTGCAATTAGGTCTAATATCAAAACACTAGGTTGCTCTTTTGGGGGGGAATATGGAGACAATGAATTACCAAAAAAAAGCAGGTTTCAAAACTATAAGAGTAATTCCAAACTGAAGACTAAAAAGCAAAACCTTAACTTCCTCATGAATCCATCAAAAAGGGTGTCAGTACGAGTATGTTTTCATTAAACATAAAAAGAAAGAGGAAAGGCTACAAAAAATAGTATGAGCAACTGGGCTAAGTATGCATCAATATATTAGCAAAGAGAATAATAAATAGAAATTTGATCTAAGTAACTTAATACAGCTCTACATACAGAAAATTGGAAATAAAAGGGAATGGGTCATATGAAAGTTGGCCAGAAGTAAAGAGGGAAAAAAAAAGAAGAGAGACTGGAAGATGTTGCTCTGTTGACTTTGAAGATGAAGAAGAAACCAAAAGCCAGGGAAAGCAGGTGACCTCTAGATGCTAGATAAGGCAAAGACACAAAGTCTCCTAGAGCCCCCAGAAGGAATGAAGCCCTGCCAACACCTTAATTTTTAACCCACTAAGACTAAATTTTAGACTTCTGATCTCCAGAACAATAAAATAATAAGTTGGTGGAGGTTTTTTAAAACTGAAGTATCGCTGACATACATTAGACATACATTACATTAGGTACACTGACATACATTATGTACGCTGACATACATTACATTAGGTTCAGGTATACAACATGGTGATTAAACATTTATATACACTATGAAATGATCACCATGGTAAGTCTAGTTAGCATCTGTCACCACACAAAGTTGTTGTATCATTGACTATATTTCCTATACTGCACTTTACATCCCCATGACTTATATATTTTATAACTGGAAGTTAGCACCTCTTAATCACCTTCTCCTATTTTGCCCATCTCCAACCCCACCTCAAATAAGTTGGTGGTGTGTTTAAGCCATTAAGTTTGTGGTGATTCTTTACAGCAGCCGTAGGAAAGTAATCCATGAAATAACACTGGTATGAATTAAAGTTTTGGAAATTCAGAAGAAATTGGAGAGAACTTAAATCCACCAAAGTATTCACCACTACCTTCTAAGCAGCATCTCTTTCTGACACCGGAAAGACCTGTGTCTCTCCTAACATTAAACCCAAGTGAATCTGGAGTGAACCTTCAATGCTTTCATTGTAGCACAATTCCCTGAATGAGCTAGAGAGTAGCAAACTGCCTGTTAACTTTTCACATCACCCCTCTACATCAAAATTCTACCACAGTGGACACGTAGAGCAAGACCTTGGAAAAGCTGCAGTGAAACTTCACCATTAACAGCGATCGACCCTGTTACACAGATCCCAACAGCAGCCATTCTCTCCGAGTGTGGGTCTGCAAATGGTTTTATTCCTATCTGATCTCAAACACGTGCAGTGGATCCTTTGAATGGAAAGCAGATGGCAGGGCAACAGGAGCAGATGACTGCTTCGCTGTATGCCATTTATCAAGGTGATGGTGTGGCTGAGCTGGACAGTGCTGGAAACAACAGTTCGTGAGAAGCCAGATCACAACAGGAAGAGAAGGAAAAAATAGGAAAGGACATCATGGGAAGAAGATCTGAAAAGAGGTCGCACATGACGTCCAGTTTTAGTTTCTCTGGCATTGATCATAACCTTCAAATATTAGAGGAATTTGGAAGCATTTAAACCTACAACATTCCTCACTGTGATTACTATAGATATACTTTATAGAAAAATTCATCCCAGAGGTTCTTTAAAAACTTTTTAAAGGCCCCCACGTGTCCAAAGTGCAGTTTGATCATGCTTCACACAGACTTTTTGATAACATATTTAACCTGTTATAATGGGTTCATGCAAATCAGGAATTGGTTTAAGTGTATACACATTTTAGTTAACACAGTGCCATGCGCAGAATGGACTGCCTGTATTATTTACTTTGCCATTACCTTTTAACTCGGAACCATACCCTCATTAAGATAAGGAAGGGTCTGTTGCAACAACTGATTTATTTAAGCATCCACTTATTCACCATAATAAGGTAGGCATGTGACATATATTTATGTCATTTATCCTTCTTTGACATCCATTATATAGTTTCTCATACACATCAACGTCTCACATAATCTGGAGATCCTCTAAAACTAACAAGTCAGAATTAAATATAATTAAAATTGAGTATTTTTCTTATGGGTAAAAATGGATTTTTTTCCTGTCTCCTTACCATTTCGGTTACGTGTGTGCAAGGAGGTAACCACGCAGAGCAAAGGTGGAATGAACCAGCACACGTTTTAAAGAGCTGCTAATTCTAAATTGAACTCAATTCTATTCTGAAGGTGTCTCTGGCACTTTCAGGTTCCAAAATTATGTTTCTCTTTATATCTGTAAATGCCAGGATGCGGGAAAAAGAGAAACATTTCTCTATCCCTCACAGAACTTTTGTGCAGCAAACACAGAGCATGAAAAATTAGGGCTAATAACTGGCTACTCACATTCACAGCTAGGGTATAGATTTAAGGACACAAGTAGAGGAAGGTTATAACTATGCAAACCACAGCACCACTTGTAAGTCAATAAATAAATAAGTAAGTAAGTAAGCAAGTAAGTAAAACAGGGGATGGAGGGCTTAGGCAGGATAAATTCCTTGGTTTCATGAGCCCCAAAGGTCTCACACTTAGGACAACATTTATGACTATCTCCAGGAGAAAACCTATCAATGAACTTACAATTCCATGGAGAAATTGGAGCCAGGAGACTCTGGCATAGTCTAAGAGTGAGGTTGGTGAGTGGTCAACAAGATCTCAATTCACTTATAGTTTCGTTTCTCAGGGGCTCCATGCAGAGGCAGTGAGGTGGGGAGAGGTTATTCTCATAAAATGGATGCAGTCAACATTATCAACACAGTCCAATAATAATATTGACAGATCCCAATGTTATTTCAGGGAGTTGAATCGACCAAACTACAAAACATTTTTAGGAACAAACCACCAAATAGCTAAGTTTTAACTAAATCAGATTCAGTTTTTGTTGTTTTAAGAATAAAACTTGCATTATAAAAAGATCCAGTTCAAGATCCACTTAAGAAAAAAAAAAAAAAGAGGGGCTCCTGGGTGGCTCAGTCAATTAAGCATCCGACTTTGGCTCAGGTCATGATCTTGCAGTTCACCGGTTTGAGTGTGCTGACAGCTCAGAGTCTAGAGCCTGCTTCGGAATCTCCCTCTCTCTCTGCCCCTCCCCTGCTCACTCTCCCTCTCTCTCTTAAAAATAAATAAACATTAAAAAAATTTTAAATAAAAAATAAAAAATAAAAGAATTTTAAAAAATTGTGATATCAACCCATACATGTTTATCTAAAAAGGGGATCAAGTTTGGTTTTCCCTTCCTTTCTTCACAAAATTCCTTATTCAGAACAACATTAGTGTGATATAAGGTAACGATTCGAGCAGTGGTTCTCAAAGTGCAGTTCCTGGACCAACAGCATCAGCATCACCTGGAAACTTACTAGAAATAAAAACTTGAGATCTCACCTTAGATCTACTTAATCAGAAACTCTGGGGATAAGGTTCAGCGATCCTTCTCTTAACATGCCCTCTAGGTAATTCTGATGCACAACACTACAATTTGCCAACAGTATAGACTACAAACTTTTCCAGAAGGATCAGATAGTGAATATTTTTATCTGTAAGACATAACTGTCTCCATCACAATTACTAAACTCTTGTCATTGTAGACTAGAAGCAGCCATAGACAGTGTGTACATTAATGATCCTGACTGCATTCCAATAAAGTTTTACTTATTTAAAAAAAAAAAAAAAGAGGCAACACACTGGATTTGGCCCCCAGGCTCTAGTTTGCTGACCCCTGGGGGAGGACAGCTTACACTTGTCCTTCTCCCTCTCCTGCCTTGCTCACTTCTTATTTTCACATCTTCCCCATCCTTCTTTTTCTCCTCATTCATCTCATCTAATTTACTTAATATCCCTCAATATCCCCTTTCCTCCATTTCTTAATCTTTTGTTCTTTCCTTCCCACTGACCACCCCCTTTGGACTCAATTTCCAACTCTTCTCTCTTTTTCTTCAGCTACTCCCTTCAACTACTGCTGTATCTCTTTACTGACTGGTACAGCCAAGAATGCCCATTTCCCTCAATATCTTCCCTTACTTCTTTTCCCTTTTTTTTTTTTTTTTACCTCCACAGAAGGGTTTTCAACCACTTCCATTATAAATTCAGGACCACACTGCTTGTTGGCTCTATCCACAGAAGTGCTGTTTTCTATTTATTGTATTAGTTAAGAAAGAAATGTCACAGTCTTTTCAATAATGAAGCTACTTCCATTTGACATCATTAGGCTTAGGAAGCATTCTGTAGGCTACCTTGGTGACATTTGTAAATATTATAATCATGGTAGATATTGGAGAACTTCCACTGTGCTTCTTTGTGTTTTCCTCAAGCAGGTCAGAACCCAACCTAGATGGTATTTTGTGTTTCCAGGTGAAAGGAATTTGGTCTTTACCCCCCGTAAAGAGATGAATGATGAATCTTGGAAGGAAATTCTGACTTTTTAAAATATGAAGTTATTCATTTGGGGTGTTCTATTTTTCTTAACTTTTTACATACAGGGTCACATTAGCAGAATACTTATTAGCTTTTTGACCAATTAAATAAGTCTCCTCAAAAAAACCACAACAAGAAATTCTCATCATTATAAGAATACCAAATGAGATGAGTGTATCTAGATACAACACCTATAAACAATCAAATAACCAGATAAGAATAAAGAAAACATGGGAAAGGAAAGGAATCTCAGAAGTATGTTTGTAATAATTAAACCTTTTTATTCTTCCTGTAGTTTTTCAGCAAATTTGTTCTCAGTAGCATTTTAAAAGACATAATTAAAATTATAAATGACATAAACCTGGCTTTTTAAATTATTTTATGACATGAAGTCAAGAATGCATAGCACTGTCCTTGTTCTTTATGCATTTTCCATTTGGGGCAAGAGCTGTTCCCTGAGGGGAGATGTCTTGTTCCCTCAACCATCATCAGGTAAACTCAAATACACTGGCTCTTCCTGATTCTAGTCTCTCTGAATAGGGCTTTTTTTTTTTTTTTTTTAAATCTTTGTGGCCCAGAGAGACCTTAGCCTAGGATTAAATACTTATATGTGGATGGAACTGGAGAGTGTGATGCTAAGTGAAATAAGCCATACAGAGAAAGACAGATACCATATGGTTTCACTCTTATGTGGATCCTGAGAAACTTAACAGGAACCCATGGGGGAGGGGAAGGAAAAAAAAAAAAAGAGGTTAGAGTGGGAGAGAGCCAAAGCATAAGAGACTGTTAAAAACTGAGAACAGAGGAGTTGCGGCAAGATGGCGGCTTAGGAGGACGCTGGGCTCACCGCACGTCCTGCTGATAACTTAGATTCCATCTACACCTGCCTAAATAACCCAGAAAACCGCCAGAGGATTAGCAGAACAGAGTCGCCGGAGCCAAACGCAGACGAGAGGCCCACGGAAGAGGGTAGGAAGGGCGGCGAGGCGGTGCGCGCTCCACGGACTGGTGGGAGGGAGCCGGGGCGGAGGGGCGGCTCGCCGGCCAAGCAGAGCCCCCGAGTCGGGCTTGCAAAAGCGGAGGGGCCGGGCGGACTGTGTTCCGACAGCAAGCGCGACTTAGCGTCTGGGAGGTCAGAAATTAACAGCTCTGCTCGGAAAGCGGGAAGGCTGGAGGACAAAGGGAGGGAGAGCTGCTGAGCCCCCTGACAACAGAGCCCAGTTTGGTGGGGAACAAAGGCGCTCGCCAGCGCCATCTCCCCCGCCCATCCCCCAGCCGAAATCCCAAAGGGAACCGGTTCCTGCCAGGGAACTTGCTCGCTCCGCGCAAACACCCAACTCTGCGCTTCTGCGGAGCCAAACCTCCGGCAGCGGATCTGACTCCCTCCCGCTGCCACAGGGCCCCTCCTGAAGTGGATCACCTAAGGAGAAGCGATCTAAGCCTGCCCCTCCTGCCCCCGAGCACCTTGCCTACCCACCCCAGCTAATACGCCAGATCCCCAGCATCACAAGCCTGGCAGGGTGCAAGTAGCCCAGACGAGCCACACCACCCCACAGTGAATCCCGCCCCTAGGAGAGGGGAAGAGAAGGCACACACCAGTCTGACTGTGGCCCCAGCGGTGGGCTGGGGGCAGACATCAGGTCTGACTGCGGCCCCGCCCACCAACTCCAGGTATACACCACAGCACAGGGGAAGTGCCCTGCAGGTCCTCACCACGCCAGGGACTATCCAAAATGACCAAGCGGAAGAACTCCCCTCAGAAGAATCTCCAGGAAATAACAACAGCTAATGAGCTGATCAAAAAGGACTTAAATAACATAACAGAAAGTGAATTTAGAATAATAGTCATAAAATTAATCGCTGGGCTTGAAAACAGTATACAGGACAGCAGAGAATCTCTTGCTACAGAGATCAAGGGACTAAGGAACAGTCACGAGGAGCTGAAAAACGCTTTAAACGAAATGCATAACAAAATGGAAACCACCACAGCTCGGCTTGAAGAGGCAGAGGAGAGAATAGGTGAACTAGAAGATAAAGTTATGGAAAAAGAGGAAGCTGAGAAAAAGAGAGATAAAAAAATCCAGGAGTATGAGGGGAAAATTAGAGAATTAAGTGATACACTAAAAAGAAATAATATACGCATAATTGGTATCCCAGAGGAGGAAGAGAGAGGGAAAGGTGCTGAAGGGGTACTTGAAGAAATCATAGCTGAGAACTTCCCTGAACTGGGGAAGGAAAAAGGCATTGAAATCCAAGAGGCACAGAGAACTCCCTTCAGACGTAACTTGAATCGATCTTCTGCACGACATATCATAGTGAAACTGGCAAAATACAAGGATAAAGAGAAAATACTGAAAGCAGCAAGGGGTAAACGTGCCCTCACATATAAAGGGAGACCTATAAGACTCGTGACTGATCTCTCTTTTGAAACTTGGCAGGCCAGAAAGAATTGGCAAGAGATTTTCAGGGTGCTAGACAGAAAAAATATGCAGCCAAGAATCCTTTATCCAGCAAGTCTGTCATTTAGAATAGAAGGAGAGATAAAGGTCTTCCCAAACAAACAAAAACTGAAGGAATTCGTCACCACTAAACCAGCCCTACAAGAGATCCTAAGGGGGACCCTGTGAGACAAAGTCCCAGAGACATCACTATAAGCATAAAACATACAGACATCACAATGACTCTAAACCCATATCTTTCTATAATAACACTGAATGTAAATGGATTAAATGCGCCAACCAAAAGACATAGGGTATCAGAATGGATAAAAAAACAAGACCCATCTATTTGCTGTCTACAAGAGACTCATTTTAGACCTGAGGACACCTTTAGATTGAGAGTGAGGGGATGGAGAACTATTTATCATGCGACTGGAAGCCAAAAGAAAGCTGGAGTAGCCATACTTATAGCAGACAAACTAGACTTTAAATTAAAGGCTGTAACAAGAGATGAAGAAGGACATTATATAATAGTTACAGGGTCTATCCATCAGGAAGAGCTAACAATTATAAATGTCTATGCACCGAATACCGGAGCCCCCAAATATATAAAACAATTACTCATAAACATAAGCAACCTTATTGGTAAGAATGTGGTAATTGCAGGGGACTTTAATACACCACTTACAGAAATGGATAGATCATCTAGACACACGGTCAATAAAGAAACAAGGGCCCTGAATGAGACATTGGATGAGATGGACTTGACAGATATATTTAGAACTCTGCATCCCAAAGCAACAGAATATACTTTCTTCTCGAGTGCACATGGAACATTCTCCAAGATAGATCATATACTGGGTCACAAAACAGCCCTTCATAAGTTTACAAGAATTGAAATTATACCATGCTTACTTTCAGACCACAATGCTATGAAGCTTGAAATCAACCACAGAAAAAAGTCTGGAAAACCTCCAAAAGCATGGAGGTTAAAGAACACCCTACTAACGAATGAGTGGGTCAACCAGGCAATTAGAGAAGAAATTAAAAAATATATGGAAACAAACGAAAATGAAAATACAACAATCCAAACACTTTGGGACGCAGCAAAGGCAGTCCTGAGAGGAAAATACATTGCAATCCAGGCCTATCTCAAGAAACAAGAAAAATCCCAAATACAAAATCTAACAGCACACCTAAAGGAACTAGAAGCAGAACAGCAAAGGCAGCCTAAGCCCAGCAGAAGAAGAGAAATAATAAAGATCAGAGCAGAAATAAACAATATAGAAACTAAAAAAACTGTAGAGCAGATCAACGAAACCAAGAGTTGGTTTTTTGAAAAAATAAACAAAATTGACAAACCTCTAGCCAGGCTTCTCAAAAAGAAAAGGGAGATGACCCAAATAGATAAAATCATGAATGAAAATGGAATTATTACAACCAATCCCTCAGAGATACAAACAATTATCAGGGAATACTATGAAAACTTATATGCCAACAAATTGGACAACCTGGAAGAAATGGACGAATTCCTGAACACCCACACGCTTCCAAAACTCAATCAGGAGGAAATAGAAAGCTTGAACAGTCCCATAACCAGCGAAGAAATTGAATCGGTTATCAAAAATCTCCCAACAAATAAGAGTCCAGGACCAGATGGCTTCCCAGGGGAGTTCTACCAGACGTTTAAAGCAGAGATAATACCTATCCTTCTCAAGCTATTCCAAGAAATAGAAAGGGAAGGAAAACTTCCAGACTCATTCTATGAAGCCAGTATTACTTTGATTCCTAAACCAGACAGAGACCCAGTAAAAAAAGAGAACTACAGGCCAATATCCCTGATGAATATGGATGCAAAAATTCTCAATAAGATACTAGCAAATCGAATTCAACGGCATATAAAAAGAATTATTCACCATGATCAAGTGGGATTCATTCCTGGGATGCAGGGCTGGTTCAACATTCGCAAATCAATCAACGTGATACATCACATTAACAAAAAAAGAGAGAAGAACCATATGATCCTGTCAATCGATGCAGAAAAGGCCTTCGACAAAATCCAGCACCCTTTCTTAATAAAAACCCTTGAGAAAGTCGGGATAGAAGGAACATACTTAAAGATCATAAAAGCCATTTATGAAAAGCCCACAGCTAACATCATCCTCAACGGGGAAAAACTGAAAGCTTTTTCCCTGAGATCAGGAACACGACAAGGATGCCCACTCTCACCGCTGCTGTTTAACATAGTGCTGGAAGTTCTAGCATCAGCAATCAGACAACAAAAGGAAATCAAAGGCATCAAAATTGGCAAAGATGAAGTCAAGCTTTCGCTTTTTGCAGATGACATGATATTATACATGGAAAATCCGATAGACTCCACCAAAAGTCTGCTAGAACTGATACAGGAATTCAGCAGAGTTGCAGGATACAAAATCAATGTACAGAAATCAGTTGCATTCTTATACACTAACAATGAAGCAACAGAAAGACAAATAAAGAAACTGATCCCATTCACAATTGCACCAAGAAGCATAAAATACCTAGGAATAAATCTAACCAAAGATGTAAAGGATCTGTATGCTGAAAACTATAGAAAGCTTATGAAGGAAATTGAAGAAGATTTAAAGAAATGGAAAGACATTCCCTGCTCATGGATTGGAAAAATAAATATTGTCAAAATGTCAATACTACCCAAAGCTATCTACACATTCAATGCAATCCCAATCAAAATTGCACCAGCATTCTTCTCGAAACTAGAACAAGCAATCCTAAAATTCATATGGAACCACAAAAGGCCCCGAATAGCCAAAGGAATTTTGAAGAAGAAGACCAAAGCAGGAGGCATCACAATCCCAGACTTTAGCCTCTACTACAAAGCTGTCATCATCAAGACAGCATGGTATTGGCACCAAAACAGACACATAGACCAATGGAATAGAATAGAAACCCCAGAACTAGACCCACAAACGTATGGCCAACTCATCTTTGACAAAGCAGGAAAGAACATCCAATGGAAAAAAGACAGCCTCTTTAACAAATGGTGCTGGGAGAACTGGACAGCAACATGCAGAAGGTTGAAACTAGACCACTTTCTCACACCATTCACAAAAATAAACTCAAAATGGATAAAGGACCTAAATGTAAGACAGGAAACCATCAAAACCTTAGAGGAGAAAGCAGGAAAAGACCTCTCTGACCTCAGCCGTAGCAATCTCTTACTCGACACATCCCCAAAGGCAAGGGAATTAAAAGCAAAAGTGAATTACTGGGACCTTATGAAGATAAAAAGCTTCTGCACAGCAAAGGAAACAACCAACAAAACTAAAAGGCAACCAACGGAATGGGAAAAGATATTCGCAAATGACATATTGGACAAAGGGTTAGTATCTAAAATCTATAAAGAGCTCACCAAACTCCACACCCGAAAAACAAATAACCCAGTGAAGAAATGGGCAGAAAACATGAATAGACACTTCTCTAAAGAAGACATCCGGATGGCCAACAGGCACATGAAAAGATGTTCAGCGTCGCTCCTTATCAGGGAAATACAAATCAAAACCACACTCAGGTATCACCTCACGCCAGTCAGAGTGGCCAAAATGAACAAATCAGGAGACTATAGATGCTGGAGAGGATGTGGAGAAACGGGAACCCTCTTGCACTGTTGGTGGGAATGCAAATTGGTGCAGCCGCTCTGGAAAGCAGTGTGGAGGTTCCTCAGAAAATTAAAAATAGACCTACCCTATGACCCAGCAATAGCACTGCTAGGAATTTATCCAAGGGATACAGGAGCACTGATGCATAGGGCCACTTGTACCCCAATGTTCATAGCAGCACTCTCAACAATAGCCAAATTATGGAAAGAGCCTAAATGTCCATCAACTGATGAATGGATCAAGAAATTGTGGTTTATATACACAATGGAATATTACGTGGCAATGAGAAAAAATGAAATATGGCCTTTTGTAGCAACGTGGATGGAACTGGAGAGTGTGATGCTAAGTGAAATAAGCCATACAGAGAAAGACAGATACCATATGGTCTCACTCTTATGTGGATCCTGAGAAACTTAACAGGAACCCATGGGGGAGGGGAAGGAAAAAAAAAAAAAAAAAGAGGTTAGAATGGGAGAGAGCCAAAGCATAAGAGACTGTTAAAAACTGAGAACAAACTGAGGGTTGATGGGGGGTGGGAGGGAGGAGAGGGTGGGTGATGGGTATTGAGGAGGGCACCTTTTGGGATGAGCACTGGGTGTTGTATGGAAACCAATTTGTCAATAAATTTCAGAAAAAAAAAAAATTAAATGTGAAAAAAAAAAAAAAAAAAACTGAGAACAAACTGAGGGTTGATGGGGGGTGGGAGGGAGGAGAGGGTGGCTGATAGGGTATTGAGGAGGGCACCTTTTGGGATGAGCACTGGGTGTTGTATGGAAACCAATTTGACAATAAATTTCATATATTAAAAAAAATAATAAAATAAAAGTAAATAAATAAATAAATACTTATATGACTTTGAATCTTCAGGTAAAGTCACTAGCTCAATAAAAATGCACTTTTTGAGAGACTAGATAAAGAATAAGCTACTTGAAAGAAAGAAAAATCCTTACATAGTTATAGCACAAAGCTTGACACGGTGCAAGCAATTATTAACTATATGAATGAATGAATAAATGAAAGAATGAGTGAATTCCTGAAGGTCACAGGAAAACTGCATGATTGAGGACTTTAACATAATATACATTTATCTTTATTATTTAAGGGCAAAATTTCAAATTTTATCCCATATTATGAGTTCAATGGATAAACAATGGATACAATAAGTTCAATTAATAGTAAGTACAATGGATAATATTGCATTATATCCCTTATAAAATGGATAAATATTGATAAAACCAGTAACATTTATTGTTATAAGCTCTTTAGATCTCAGTTTCTTTGAAAATCTAGCTATTACACATTGGCATCTATAATATCAACCACTGAAATTATTATTCATAAAAAGAATCCATCCATCATTTATTCAGTGTAAATTTACTGAACAGACACTGTGTGTCTGGCCCTGAGTAAGGTGCCAAGTATAGTTCATTCTTCTATCTTTTTAAATAAGAGATATTACTTAAATGTTTTAAAAATGTATCTCCAGGGACGCCTGGGTGGCTCAGTCAGTTAAGTGTCCAACTCTTGGTTTCACCTCAGGTCATGATCTCAGAGTTTGTGGGTTCAAGCCCCACATTGGGCTTTGTGCTGACAGTGCAGTGCCTGCTTGGGATTCTCTCTCTGCACCCCACCCTGCTCACTCGCTCTGTCCCTTCTCAAAAATAAATAAATAAACTTAAAAAAATAATTAAAAAAATATATTATCGGGGCGCCTGGGTGGCTCTGTCAGTTGAGCGTCCGACTTCGGCTCAGGTCATGATCTCACGGTCCGTGAGTTCGAGCCCCCGCGTCAGGCCCTGTGCAGAGCCTGGAGCCTGCTTTGGATTCTGTGTCTCCCTCTCTCTCTGCCCCTCCCCTGTTCATGCTCTGTCTCTCTCTGTCTCAAAAATAAATAAATGTTAAAAAAAAAATTTTTTTTAAAAAAAAGAAAAAAAATATTATCTCCAGGTTGTGTGTGTGTGTGTGTGTGTGTGTGTGTGTGCGCGAGAGAGAGAGAGAGAGACAGAGAGAGGGAAGAGAGGGAGAAAGATAGAAAGAAACAGAGAGAGTATCTGTTTTCAAAGGTCATCACACTTTTATTATGTAAAAATGCCTGTATGGAGTCATTTTTTTCCTAAATTGCCAGAAATATTATGTATAAAAATGGCATATATTTGAAAATAAATGGTAAAACATTGGTAAGAAAAATAACTTCATGTTTTTTGGAAAAATTAAACAATCATTTTATATAAGCCCCATGGCAATCCCATAGGATAAGCAGGGCAAGCGTTATACCCATTTTGCAGATAATCTCAGAGAGATCAAGCAATTTGCTTATGGTCACATGAAAAGCTAAGTAGCAGAGATGGACCCAAAACTGCGTGATATATGATGATAATGAAAGCAACATTCTGTTCAGTTAAGTTTCAGTATATGTTGGAGGGAGGAGATTGAGAATTTGAAAAACAGGTACTACTTCTGGTTTTGATTTTGATTCATTAAATCACCAGGTGTAAATTAACCTCTCCATGTCTCTATTTCCACATTTACCAAATGGAGGATAATGGGCCTTGCCACCGCACAGGGCACAAGGAAGATTAATTAGATAAAGCTTGTGTAAGACAATAGGAACACACTGGAGAGGGAAGGCCGCATGGAATCCTGAGTTACTATTGCTCATCAGATTGCTGTTGCGACATTTGTCTAATTTACTGTGCAGTGACCAGATCTCTCATCTCTGTGTCTTGAACCAATGAATGGTTAGGAGTATTGCATAATGTGTTTCTCTCCCTAGTAATTCATAATATGTACCTGTATCGACTGGAGCAGTGCTTCAATTACTGCCTGCTCACTGGGTGTGGTGCCATGATACATTCTTTCTAATTCTCCCCAGGCAAGTCTTACTTCATCATACAAGTGTTTTTCCACGTTCAAATCCACTGGCAAAAAGGTAGACTGTTTCTGGCAGTGAGAGCTGAGGGAAGATCCTTAATCCTTAAAGCAGTGGGTAAGAAGTTCTTATACTCAAAAGGTTGCCACAGAGAACAAGAGCAAACTTTGGGTCATTTGAGATGGTGTCCCACGTGCTGGGATCTTTCCCACATTCCTCAGAGTTGTCTCTAACTACCACAGTCAACAGGTTTTGAAATGTACAAAAAGTGTTCCAAGGAAGATAATTTGGGGACTCTGGGCTATGACATTGCAGGTGCCATAGGAGGTGAGAAAGATTCTTGCCGTTTTTCTATATTCGGCATATTACTATCACTATTTTTTAAGAAAAAGGGATGTGGCACTTTGGACTTGGAACCTTGCTATCTCTTTGGACGTTACCTATTTGATTCTAACATACACAGTTGAACTGATGGCCCGAACAAAGGGCTCCATAGCTCACAATTCCTTAGTTTCTAGAAGAGAACATGCCTCCTTCCTTTCTGAAGGTTAAGGAGAGACCCTGTTGGGTGATGGGTTCCAAAGATCATGGTTTGATTTATTTAAACAGTAAACAAAATGATTCCACTCAAGGCTAGGAAACATAACTGTAACACATACATGCTAGATAATAAATTCCCACATGGATTGAATCAGAGTTCAAAAATACTCACTAATATTATTAAAAATATTCTCACATGGCAAGGAATGTTGAGTTCAATGGCTCTTCTTGAGTGAGCTGGGTCCATTTGTCTTATTAAACAGAACTAACAGTAACCAATTGAGACTTGTCTTTCAGTAACAAAGATTCACAATTGCATTTTTAAAAATCTTCCTTGCCATGGCCACTTGCAAACAGAATCTTGGCAACTGTTTTATTTCCTTCTAAATCTAAAGTTAAAAGAAAGATGAACCCTAGATCCTTGCTCCATTGTAGAACAGTCTTCCTATAAAACCCAGTCTCCTAATACTTCCTAGATATGGCCAACCAGGAAAGTACCCTACGGTCTGTGGGCAGGGCTGATATGAAGCTGGGTCCACATAGATATGGCTGGGTTGATTGGTAATATCAAGAAGACTTGATGCCAGTGGGGTGAGAGCCACTGTCCTGCACCCCATAGGTCACAGACTCCCTTGAGACACTGCCCTCTTCCGCAGATCCAGCAATATCAGTGAACACCTGGTAAAGGGTGGGGGCATTTCCTCCAGTGTCACCACATCTGTTATGATTTGTCAGGGAAGTGTTTCACTAATTATTACCCACAGTGGTATCACTCAGACATCTAGGTAGTTAACTCACAAAACCTGCACTTGGGGATGAACTGAAGAATTGATTCTTCTCCCATCATGATGGTCTCTGACATGATGCTGGGGTTGGGGGGGTGTATGAGGTGGGAGAGCATCAGCATTTCTACAAACCAGGTTCTGGGGCCAAATGAGTTTAGGAAACTAAGCTCTATCTCCTATTCTGGGAAATCCAGAATACATTTGCATACTAAAGATTCTGAGAGGTTTTGCAGTAAGAAACCTGAATAACTTTGGTTAATTCTACATTTCCACAAATGTGAGTACAGAATACTTTTCATTCTTTTTCTTCCTGTTTTTAAGATTCCTGGGAATGAACATTCCATAGGGCACACTTTGGGAAACAGTGCCTTCACCCATGCTCTCACAAATTCCCAACTGAAAAGGTATCTTGAACTGGAAATTTACTTATTTATTTTTTCCTCAGGAGGGAACTTTTTACATAAGGAAATAGCTTGGCTTTGAGTCTTGATGTTCTAGGACTTACTTGTAAACTCCCACCTCACTAACTTGGCTTAAATATAGTAATTCAGCAAGCACCTTAGTGTTTATTTGTGAAAGTCCATTACAATTGTGCAACGCTATTTGTGGGAGTCGTTCAGCAAAACTTGTCTAAGACATTGCTTGGGGAAGGGAATTTCATTCCAGAAGGATTTGGGGAAGCTTATAAAAGTACACACTCTATAATGGGAAAACATAAGGTAATGAAGAAATCAGAATGAGAGCAAACAAGTATAGGGAAGAATAAAGCCAGCACAATAATAAGTGCCAAAGGTATGTGTGTTATTAGAGGCTGGAGGCAAATTTGAATCTGAGTGTCCTAAGGAACTACAGAAACAATCATTTAGAGTGTCCAAAAATAAAATAAAACTAAATATATGTATTGGGAGAAACATAGCTTTTCCTATATAGAGAAAAATCATGGTTGTCAGGCCCCAAGAGCTTCAGTGGGTCTTAGTGTATTTGCTCCCACCCAGAAAAGGAGCACCAATAAAAGTGATCACCATCCCAGTGACCCATCTTGAATGGGAAGTGTGTGACCTGTCCTGAAGGCATTTTCCCTAGGAGGCAAGAGTAGGGAGAAACTGAGTTGTTGTTCTCCCTTTACCACTTGTAAAGGGGTCCACTGCCAAGTCAGGGCACCATGATCATGGGATGGTATACAAAATATTGAGCAATACAGTGTTCTACAAAGTTGTTTGGGAGTTAGCCAGAAAAACATCCTCTTTAACTTGTCTCCCAAATATTTGCCTTTTTGATAACTGGGCTAAGTTATGAGTTGTTTCCAGGAGCTACATATTGGCAGAAATTATAGGAATTACTCTAGTGAGTGAAGCACCAGGCAGCAGGAGCAAGAGTTAAAAAGCATCCTTCTAATCCTAGCTTTGCAAATGATTTATTATGCAACCACGACCCTCTACCTTGAGTCATTTCCTCACTTATGCAGGAAGCATAAATCTGGACTGCCCATCCATCACAACTATTACAAGTAGAAGACTCTCCTGTAAAAGGAGATTTAGCCGGGTTGAAGTATTAAGCACTTATCATAAGATGAAAATTATGTTTGGAAATTAAAATGTGATCTCAGTAACCCATTAAGAGTAATGATATGGAGAAAAGAATTTCAGTAATTACCCCTATAAAGGTATGTTACTAACAACTATTTTTTTCATTTGGAAATCTGACTCAGTTATCACAGAGAATTATATGTGTTGTAGAGTAAAAATAAAAGCCAGTGAAATACATTGCTGGGATCATTGTGTAGAAAAAAAAAAGAAAGTCCTATAAACACAGGGGCTTATAAATGTCTTTAATTCAACAGATGGTCTATTCGCTTGGGAAGAAAAGGATCTAGTTTGGGATCCTATCACTCCTCAACAGCTCATATAGTATTTACGCCTTGGTATTCATATTCTGTCTATTTACAAATGATACGTGTGACAACCTGCCAGTGGAAAACGTATGTCACAACCTTTTCTTTCAAGTAGCGCTGTTGACAGGTAGCAACCTCATCTTCTTGTCAGACTTGACTTTCTCCTAAACCAAACATTTTCTTACCAAGACCTCTGCCAATCACAAAGAGACAATTTAAGTGACCTGTGGCTTGCTCTGTAACCAGAACATATTACTGGCCTTCTCTCTCCCTCCACATAGAACCACTTTTCATCAAAGCTACTCATTAGGAAAACAGAAAGAACAAAAGAAGGAAAGAAAATAGAGAAAAATCCCTGAGGGGCATTTTCCTCAATTGTAGAGAAAAAAAATGCAAATATAGCATTAGTATTTTCTGTTTTCTTTTTCTAAGAAAAAAAATGTTCTTTTTTTTTCTAAAAGGGAAATATTTCAAAAAAATACAAATAGAAAACTCCAGATTCCATTTGCCTATTGGATTGGCAAAAGTTTAAAAAGTCTGACAATAACAAGTGTTGGAAAGGATATGCAGCAGTGGGGATTGCCATCCCATAGAGGGGAAAAGATAAGTTAGTAAAGTCGCTGTGGAATGTATTTGACCATATTCAACAAAGTTTAAAATGTGAATAGCTATAGGTATATGCCCCAAAGACATGTGCACACATGCACAAAGAGACATATTTAAAACAATCACCACAGTACTATTGGAAATAACTGAAAAATAACCTAGGTGCTCATCCAAAGACCATGGATAAACAGATTGTGATATACCTATGCATATAGTATGTACACTCCATGAACTCACTGAAGCTGCATAAATCAGTGGAGATAAACTGACAAAATGCCATGCTGAACAATAACATAGTGGCCAGTCTAAAAAACATGATGCAAAAGGATGCCAGGTTGGGGTACTATTTCTATAAAGTTTAAAAACCTGTGGTCAAAGGTGCAAATTTCCGGCTATAAGATAAATAAGTCCTGGGCACTTAACATATAGCATGGTGACTATGGTTAACAATACTGTATTTTATATTTGAAAAGTGCAAAGTGAATGGATCTTAAAAGTTCTCATCATGAGAAAAAAAATTGTAACCATATTAAGTAATGGATATTAGCTGAACTTACTGGGATTGTTTCACAATATATACACATATCAAATCATTATGTTGTATATCTGAAACATGTTATATGTCAATTATATCTCAATAAAACTGGAAAAAAGTCAGTTATACTAGAAGACATAAAAAGTAAAAGAAGAAGATAAAGAACCACTTGATAAACTACATAGCAAAGAAATTACCAAAAGCATCGTTCTGCAAAAAATCATAGAATTATCCCTGAGTTCCTCACAGCACCCATTTCAGAACAAACCTCTATTTCCTAGGTCCCACCTCAAGTTATTACCCAAAGTGCAACTCTTATAATAGGCTCCTTCAAACACCCTCTTACAGAGACACTCCACAGTTCCTCACAGGGGGCACTCTCCCTAGCTGCACGGAGTAATAAACACAACTTATTTAACACCAGAAACAAAACTGAATAAAATCCAAGGGGCATCTGGGTGCCTCAGTCATTTAAGCATCTGACTCTTCATTTCTGCTCAGGTCATGATCTAAGGGTTCATGAGTTCAAGCCCCGCATCAGGCTCTGTGCTGTCATCCCTGCTTGGGATTCTGTGTCTCCCTCTCTGTCCCTCCTCTGCTCTCTCTCTCAAAAGTAAATAAATTAACATTAAGCAAATTTTGAAATCACAGAATTTTTTTTAAACCAGCAGTATAATATTATGTAATGTAGTTAGGTAGATAAATATATAGTAAAAATGAAAAAACAAGCATGGGAATGTTATACACCAAATAAATGATAATGATGTCCTTCAGGAAGAGAAGGATGGATGCAGGCAGGCAGGAGAGAAATCAATCTGAGTGGTTTACACAGGGGCCTCACTGCTACTTTAATGTTTGATTTGTTTTATACAAACAAAACAATTCTGAAAGAAATATGGCTAAAAAATGTGAGGGTTTGATAAAGTTAGGTAGTGGATACATGAATGTTTGTGCTGTTTTTATGATTGTCAATGTGTCTGAAATAGCACACACTGTTCTTTTTAAAGATAATACAGATCTTCCTCTACTTATGATGGGGCTACATCCCTACAAGCCCATCCTAAGTTGAAAATATAATAAGTCAACAATGCATTGAATACAGCTAGCCAGCAAACATCATTGCTTGGCCTATTTTGAAATAAATTGTTGAGTATGTCATGCAACTTATTGAATACTGTACTGAAAGTGAAAACCAGAACAGTTGTATGGATACAGAATGGTTAAGTGTATCGGTTGTTTACCCCTCGTGATACCCTCGTGATGCGCGGCTTACAGGGAGCTGTGGCAGGCTGCTGGTGCCCAGCGCCATGAGACAGGATCCTATGGCATATTGCTAGCCTGGGAAAAAGGTCAAAATTTGAAATTCGAAGTATGGTTTCTACTGAATGCATATTGCTTTCACACCATCGGAAAGGTGAAAAATCGTTAAGTCAAATCTTCATAAGTTGAGAACTGTCTTTATACTGGAATTACATTGAACTTTAGTAAGTTTTTGTTACTGAAATATCAGAGAAAGTTCATTATAATGTAATCTAACCTACAAGCCAGTCCAAGAATAGCTTTATAACAATACTCTCTGGATCGATAAATTCCATTCACTTAAAAAAAATTTTTTTTTTCTATGAGAGAGACAGAGAGAGAGAGAGAGAGAGAGAGAGAGAAAGCACAAGGAGGGAGAGGGGCAGAGGGAGAAAGAGCGAGAATCCTAAGCAGGCTCCATCATGGAGCCTGACACGGGGCTCGATCCCCTGACCCTGGGATCATGACCTTAGTCAAAATTGAGAGTCGGACACCTAACCAACTGAGGCACTCACCATTCATTCAGTTTTTGTAAACGTTGTAACTCAATCTATTTTTAAAAAATCCATTGTCCTCCTTGCCCATTTATTAAGATCCTAGCTGAGAGTCTCTCTTCCTGAGAGGCAGGGCTAATTCAGAACTCATTAAATGCACGACTCCAAACTATTCATTATACATTACCTCCATCTCCTCTCCATTGAGCATCATCTGCTATTGTGTTTACCCCATTACTGAGCTTAATTAAGTCCTTCAAGAGTTTCTCATAATCTTCCAAACTTGTTGTTGGCAAATATGTACCACTTATTTGCACTGCTTCTGAATTGTTAATAAATACGTTTTTAAATTGTTTCTGGGCTTCTAAAAGTCATCACACTGTTCTAACTGATTGTCACGCTCTCACTTTAAATATTTGCTTATTCCAACTTGTTTTTGGAACTATCCAGGATCTAACCTTTTATCCACCAGTAAGTTACGCCTCAACTTATTTAAAGGAACCTTCATTCAGAGCCTTGTGGGAAGATCACAACAAAGTGCCAATCACTGGCTTATCTAACTAGAAATACTCAGTTAATTATTTCAAGGAGTTTCAGCAGGTTAAAAAGACAGAAGAATGAACTGCCTGGGCAGGTGTTTTTTTTTTTTTTTTCCCCTGCTAAAGGAAAAATTTGCTCACAACTAATGTGAATTCCCAGGATCTCTCTTCTCACATTTTAAAAACAGGTTAGCCATTAGCCAGCTGGCAGCTCTTTAAACATATTCTCACAATTAATGGTAAATGATACAGCTTTTCTAGTGGGTCAGTTTCACTCTGTAGTTTCTTCAGATTTTTTTAAATGATAACCAAGGGAAGTAGGGCCACTTCATTCCCCCAGACTGCCACACCTTTCAGGGCCAAACTCGGGTCAGTGGGCTCCATCATTGTGTAGAGGAGAGCAACACAAGATCATGGAGCAAGATTCTGAGAGAATCTGATCTAATAGACAATTCTGATTTTACCACATGCATGCTATCAGAAAATTCTTGTTACTCAAATTTTGAGTTGTGAGTAATGTTGCCTTCAGATAAACTCTTTATTTGAAAAGTCTTACTTTATGCAGTCCTGCTGATAAATTTGCTCTTTGTTACCCTTTCTTGGGTAGATATTATTCCATCGTGTGTATCTGCATTAGCGATGCAGCATCATTACTCATCGATCAATCCACTAATGGCCACTGAACACCTTTATGGACATAACATGGAAATGTCGTTAGTGGGCAAGAGAACACTAACCTCACTCTTAGACTAATGAGGGAGAAAACAGGTGAGTTAACCATGTTAGTAAAACAAACCCTGGTCACCCCATCTTTATTTTGGGGCCATTAATACCTGAGAATTATATCTAACTGACACAGTAACTTCCAGACAGCTCCCATCACCACCACCCATTTCCTGTTTTAGAATTGTCCTTCCACGATAAGACAGACTTCTCTGAGGTAACAATGAAATGAAATCCTTCCCATAAATCCAATAATTAAAATAAACTGGGATAAGAATCAGTACATGAAGTGGGTGAGTAGCTTAGTACATATATTTTTTTCTTCCTTCTTGTCTCTTTTTATGCATATTTAGTAGACTTTGTAGCAGTCTCTTTTGTGTCTGAGGCAGGCAGATGCTTTTACTCTCTTAGCCTAATGATGTGGAGAAAAGCAGAAGGATGCAAAAAGTCTCTAAGTGCTTCATCTTCATAGATAATAGACACTGAAACTGTATTCCTCACACCATCCCCTCGTCCCAGCACAATATCTGGAAATGGTGAAACAAGTAGAAATCTGTGCTGTAACACACGAGAAAATCCTTCTGTCGACACTGTGGGCTTCTTTTCAGAAAAAGACCAGCAACTGCATGACGTAAAGGATTAGAGCTTGAAAGTCACAACACTTTCTTCCTGGCTCTGAGACAAAGTGTAAATGAGGGGGTCTCACCAGCTATTCAACATCAAATCATCAGGGCCAGTCCTGGAAATATAGGTAAATAACAGAAATGAAACATGGAAGATATCAACTGAAGCTAGTCTCCAATTTCCAAATATCAAAATTGATGTAATGTCACTGATTTCTTACTATACTTAAAGGAACAAGTCAAGGTAAATTCCATTAATCTTCCAATACAATTTTATCTTTTCCTGATTATTGTCCCTCTATTTTATATCATTCAAGTCAACAAAATGAGTTGCCAGCTTTTACTTGATTGCTACTAGACATGAACCAATTTCCCCCCAAGCACCAGACTCTTTAATTATTCCTTGTGGCAACACTTAAAAGCTCTTATACTGTGTTACTTAATAAAATGTTTAGAAAATTTAAATCCCAGAAACTTTAAATCCCAGGCCAGTGGCTTTCAACATTTTAAAAGGCTGATGAAATCAGGTATAATATGGGCAGTTGGGGAAAAAAAATTAGAGTTAGACAGACCAAGAGGATTAATATCAAAATACAGGTTGGGGCTGGATGTCCCAAAGGATAAATGGATAAATGGACAACTGTAATTGATTGTATTCCTAATATGTATTCCTTTATGTGACATATACCATTTGTAAATCTCACAGCAACCCCGCAAGTTGATTTTTTTCCTGTTACATCTAGTAATTCACAGTACCCTACCTGTATTTGGAAGGCCTATTTTGTGTCTTCAGTCCCATGTCATTTTTCTTGCTTGTATATAAGAAAATGAGGTCTATTATTAACAACTTCAAGTGCAGTTTCTTAAAATTCCTTTTAAAATATAAAGTGGATACTCTCTCCTTAAGATGCAGCTAAAAGAGTCAGAAATTTACAATGATTTTATCATAGAACTAAAACATATTCCTAATTAAATTTCAAAATGCTTTGAAAATAGATATTTATCAACCTAAGAAACAACTACCCTATATTTAAAATAGAAAAATTACTTATTTATACTTGATAGATTAGAAAAGAAAGACATGGCAGGAGTGAATGATATACTGATGGCAGCTTAGTCAGTGGCCATAAGTAACATCCATTCCTTCCTGTGACCAATGAGATTCTCTGTTGGGAAGTCAAGATTGTATCTTAAGTGCCATATTCCACTCAATACTCCATTTTCCTGCTTGCTGCAGTAAGAGGATTTCACACAGACATTACTAGAGGTACAAAGTAACCCTCTGAAGAAGGTATAAGTTAAGCCTCTTTTTCCTTTCCCTTCATAACTATATTAATTTTAATTTTAATTTTATTTTATTTATTTTTTTTTATTTAAGGGAGGGGCACAGGGAGAGAGAGAATCCCAAGTAGGCTCCATGATGAGCATGGAGCCCAATGTGGGGCTCTATCTCATGACCGTGAGATCATGACCTGAGTCTAAATCAAGAGTTGGACGCTGAACCACTGAACCACCCAGATGCCCCCAGAACTATATTATTTTTAATCTTTTCCTGACTATTGCTAGGACATTCCCCTTTTAGTTGATTGAGAATTAAGAATTAGCTGATCAAAGTTGAGAATCATTTGGTTTATCATCAATTTGTTTTATGGTGCCAATTTCTGGCCAAGAAAACAAAGATATCAATTACCCTGTTAAATTTTTTGTTGTGCATATCTGTATTCAAAAGCTCCAGTTAAAATTAATCTTGATTGTCTCTCTTTGACAAAAGGGAGGATTTACATTTTGTTTCCCCCAAAAGCATGGTGAATTACTTTTAAACACTAGGATACTCTGATATACACTACTTACTTTAGAATGTATCACAGAGAACATTTAAAATTATACATTTAAGTATATAATATATATTTATTACACAGTATATATTTTATGTTTTATATATGTGTACTTATACACATGCGCGCGCGCACACACACACACACATACACACACACACTACAAATGTCTTTAGGAGAGCCCAAGAGAATGCAAGAGGAGGAAATTGAGACAGGGGAAAAGGGGTATTCAGGAATAAAAGATGCAGAATGGAGTTTCGTTCCACTGTGAAATAAACAGAAGATCTTGAAATTCCTAGCACAAAACCTATATTTAAAAGGTGCTAGATATTTTTTGTTTCTAGGCTATTGGAATTGTCCTTAAGAGTGTTACACAGTTGTGTAGGTCTCAGACAAAAGGATGTAAGTGCACCTGCAGACACGTGGTATGCCAAAGTAGCATGTTAATGCCCTCTTTCCTGAGCAGCCTTCCCACCTCCAGGTTAAAGTCCAAATCCTAGCATTGAGTAGGACTCCTACCAGCCCCCACCCTCTTCTCACTTCCAACAACAGGATGTCTCTCCAACCCACTAAAATGAATCATTTTGTTTATATTTGGCAATAAGGCTTTTATAATTGTGCCACAGAGTTCACAGGAAAATAGGCCTGGGGCAGTCAATCTTCCTTATTCAAGCACTTGCCTTCTTTCACTTCACTGCTTCCAGCCTGATGGTTTGCAGGCTGAGCTGAGGGGAAAGAAGGATCAAAGGCCCCTGAAGAATCAATGAAGAGGCTGATGCATAAACACTTGAGCATGTGACCCACTATTCCAAACACAAGCCCCTTGCTAACTGCTAGTCCTCTTGTAGCTCTTGGAATACATATAACTTGCTTGATCTCCTTGAAGAGTTGGCTCAAGGGAGTGACTCTTTCAATTACAACAATAATAACATGTGTAACTACATGTAACTCTAATGTGTTTTAATGTTTTTCAGCCTTAAAAGTACTTTCACAAATAACATCACATTTGAGCATCACAAAACCATGAGAGGTAAGCATGATTTCCTCTTTTATGGATTATGTAATAAAAGCTCAGTGACATTTGTAGGTAAACAAAATTGGAACTTTAAACTAGGAGTTGTGGTTTCAAATCCTGTATGTTTTCCTCCATATCAATCTGTTTATATTGTGTATTCTGAAAGCTGATGGATGTCCAGGAGTTCCCCCTGCCTCTAAATATTCTTTCCTAATTTTGCAGTCTGATAGGCATGTCCATATAGTAATGACTCTCTGGATATATGTGCTTTTATTTACTTTTATTTTTATTTTTTAAAGATTTTATTTTTAAGTAATTGCTGCACCCAACATGGGGCTCAAAAGTCACAACCCTGAGATCAAGAGTCACATGCTCCACCAACTGAGCTAGCCAAGCACCCCTAGATATGTGTGCTTTTAAACCAGATTAATAGATTATGTTACTTGAAATGTATAAAACATTGGATAACTGATTTCTCTATAGGGATTAGTGCTTATAATTGTCCTTAACATGTAGAGTCACCTAGCAAAGAATAAGTGTCTGGGGCGATGAACAGTGGAATGTGAAAGTTCGATAGAAAAGGAAGGGCTGGAAATTGTCCTGAGCATGAAGCTGTCCCTGAGTAGGACATCAGAATGAGAAATCTAGGGGTGCTTGGCTGGCTCAGTTGAGAGTCCGACTCGATTTTGGCTCAGGTCATGATCCCAGGGCTGTGGGATACAGCCCTGTGTCAAGCTCTGTGCTGGGCATGGAGCCTGTTTGAGATTCTCTCTTTCCCTCTACCCCTCTCCCCAGATCATGCTCTCTCTTTCTAAAAAAGAAAAATAATGATGAGGGGGGATCTAGTCATCTGCATTCAGTACAAAAGTATCAGAGAGGATGGATGCATCATGGGAACCAAAGAGAAAGGCTAAGAGTATCCTTTGATCTAAAAACACTCAGTGCCTTTGGGCATCATAAGAGATTATCTGGCAAATTCCCTTTATACTGAAAAAAACAGAAAGAATTTATAAGAAGAAGGGAAAAATGAACCACATTCAGTTGTCTTTTGGATAAACATAATAGTACTTCCCATTGCATTTCTAGATTTTGCTAACTAGAAGTTTTATACACTACCATCATGGAGCTCTCTTGGGGACAATGATGTTGAAACCCATAGTTCAGGTGGATATGCTGAGGCAGAGTAGCTCACATGGCATGTCAAGTGGCTTATAATGGGTGTTCAATCCAATGGCAAAGGTATGTGGTATGCCATGCCCAGTGACTTAGCTTTAACTGCTGTGCATATTTTCCCCTTAAAGCCATCATTTCAAAATGGAAGTATTTTTGGTATGACTTGGTCTTTATTTTCATGTTTATCACTATGGGGTTTCTCTTTTCACCTTTTGTCTTATAAAGAATATTTTCAATCAGCACCCAACCTATCAATATATAATTCACATGTGAATCACAACTTATGCTTACAGATAGCTTTATTCCAAGAACAAGAAAGTATAGTGACCTTTTGCTTATCAAATGCCAATCTGAATAACAACAGTTGATTGTGTCGTATTACTCAAACAGAATGGTTGCATTTGTCTTTTTGTAGTTCTTTAAAACTCATGATTTAAACTTGGAGAAGGAAAATACAAATGCTAAAATCAACAACAGTGTTCTACTGGCCTGAAGCGGCTCTAAGATCAAAGCTTAAAGATGCAGTGACCAAGGCTGAATTAAAATCTTTAACCTTCCAAAGAGGGAGTTTCACCAGAAGCTTCTCCTAACTATTATCCCAACTACATAAAGATCAATGTGCTCATTTGAACTCAGGAACCTATTAAGTTACAATTCTCCATGAAGGTCAATTTGCCTTCCTGGCAAGGGTTTAAAATGTATATTATGCCATATATAGATCTGTCAAAATATGCTTAGAGTGGGAGCTCAGAAATACTGTTGAATGAACAAATGAGTGAATGATGCTTATGCAAGAGGCTAATGCTATAATGCCTGAATCTCAATTACAATGAGCTCCCTGTACCTTCACTGTTGTAAATATTAATTGAAATTGAGTGAACCAGATCAAGATTTCAAAATATTTTTGGCAATAGGTTATAAAGGGAATTTTTATGGTGTTAGCCCAGGCCTGGGCTCAAAGCCTGGCTCCAGCTTCACCACTGTATGACTTGAGCCAATTGATTTCACGTCCTCTTTTCTTCAGAACACAAAGGAGATACCAACATCTATCTTCAAGTGATATTGTGAAAATCAAATGAGAAGTTATATGTAAAAGATTTACCATAGTCCTGGGTACAATAAGTGTTAATTCCTCATGGATAAATATTTTTTATAATGGGATTTACTTCAACAAGAACTTGCCTGAATTAATTGGCCTGAATTAATTTGCTTCTGTATGCAGGAACTCTATCTCTTTCATTTTATCATTATATATATAAGGATAAGTTTCTCCCTTCCATAACTTGGAATGTCACTCATCCATTCTATGGACATTCTAACACTTTATATGAGTAAGTAAAAGTGCTAGGCATAGAGTTACTGCCACAGGGAATGGAAAGCAAAAGGGAGGGAAAGGTCTGAAATGTTCGACAAAGCATCAATCTGCTTCCACAAGAAAAGTAAGCATATAGACACTGGGAGAATCAAACAATACTATGTAATTGAGAGACCCACAAATATAAGTGAAAAGACCATTATATAATTATAGTATAATACATAAAAAGCAGGGGCACCTGGGTGGCTCAGTCGGTTAGGCAGCCTACTCTTGATTTCGGCTCAGGTCATGATCTCATGGCTCTTGGGTTCAAGCCCCAAATTGGGCTCTGTGCTGACAGTGCAGAGCCTGCTTGGGATTCTCTGTCTCCTTCTCTCTCTATCCCTCCCTCACTTGCTCTCTGTCTCTATCTCTCTCAAAAATAAATAAACTCTTAAAATATTTTTAAAAAACATAAAAAGTAATAATGGTGGTAGAAATCAGGACCCTTGGGTTGAAGATCGACAATGAGAGAGCAATCACAACTGAAGGTGAACAACAGGAAGGAGTAAGTAATGGGAAACATTTTAAGCTGTGACAGGAGGGTATTTGCTCAGTTAACCAAACCTTCTGGCAAAAATTCATTGCTATCAGTAGCATTTATTGTGCACCATCTTTAGGAGGGGGCTGGTAAGAACCTGTGTGACTGTCCAAAAGATCCAAGAGTTAATTGATAAGCAATTGATACATTTATTTTTAAATACATTAGGATACAATGGGTTAAGTGTGTTCCTTAATTTTAACTTAGCAACTCTGCATTAATTCTGAAGTTAATTCTAACCTAAAATCCAGAGGCTATTAATTAACTTTTGAAATTCCCAAATAGAGATATACAGTCCAGGAATAGTTAAATCTAAATTAGAAACTCTAAGAAGACCCGAGCTAGGATGGCATTTTGCAAAGGCAGTGCTTCTCCTGCCTTTATTTCATGCAGCCCTGGAACGTGTTACGTAGCATAAGAAGTGTTAGAAGTAAGTCTTCATCAGTGAAATGAATGGTGTTCAAGTTAATGTGGCTTGGCTAGAAAATATTACCAATGTACCTCCACGTTTGCATGAACAAGATGTTAGGATCAGCAAACCCAGGGTCTTAATACCTCTGGAGTCTACAGGTGGTCTAGGAATTCCATTCAGCCCTGTGCTTTTGCACTAACAAGATGATTCCAGGCTAAAGCCCATTCTTGCTAAACATATGGCTGCATGTGTCTCCAATGTACCTTTCCAGCAAGACCCCTGTTAGAGTGCCTGAATGAACACAGAATCAGATCTCCACAGAACTTCGTGAACAGATTCATGTGACCTCTTTTGTGCATGCTTGCCAATAAATGTTTTTATAGATGGCAGACTGTGAGACCTGCTATGCTGCCAACAAGATTTCGAGGAGGAAACCCTTACCTCACTTATCTCAAGTTACCAGACAATTATTAGTAGTATCTACCAAGAAGAACCTAATGATCATGAATGGCCAAAATGGCTTAGGATATTCTTAACAGATTAGGAAGCATGAAGCCGCAAATATTTATTCAAATGGTTTACTGTAAATACAGATATTTATCTTCCATTTAGATCATGAATTTATTCTTTGTGCTTGCCACTGTGCTGTGTATTAAGAGCAAATATAGATACAAAAAATAAAATTCTTAACCTAAATGGGCATACAGGCTCTGTGTGTGTGCATGCATGGTGTGTGTGTGTGTGTGTGTGTGTGTGTGTGTGTGTGTGTGTGAGATGAGGGGTTCAGGAAGATAAAAGAAAAGAGACAAGCATGTGTCTGAACAATTATCACTGGCATCATACTTGCTATGATGATAGGGTCATGCACTGTATATGCTACTAAAGTATGAAATTTGGACTCCTAATTCAATTTGTGGCAGAAGGGTAAAGTGGGAAGGTGGGAGGTAGAGAAGGTGGTATCTGCCGTGAGTTTCGAAGGACAATCCGGAGCTAGCAGAGAGGATAACAGGGAAGGGAGGAAATAATTTATGCAAAGGCATAGATGTAAGAAAGCCCTTGAGAAGGCTGAAGTACAATAAAACTCCACAATAATGCAATAACTTGAATTCAGATATGAAGCAATTGGCTCACCAGGTCATTTCATTATCCTTGCAAAGCAGGCTCCTGCATTTTACATCACTGGATGTTCTGGACCCCATTTACAATGTAAGGGCAGCATTTCCTATAGTTTTTTGAAAATGGCTGGAGCGTGAAGTACATGGCTGTGAGTGATGGGGAGGGGATTATGGACAGAGAAGGTGCTGAAGAGTTAGGCATGAACATGAAAGGTTTTAAGTATCAAGCAATAGAGTCTGGATTTTATCCCCAAAGTAATGGTGAATCAGAAGGATATTAGGCATGAAAATGGCATGGAAATATTTGTGTTTAGAAAAATAACTGGCATTAAGAGTGCCTATTTGGCTCAGTCAGTTGAGCATGCAATTCTTGATCTCAGGATTTTAAATTCAAGCCCCACATTGGGTATGGAGATTACTTAAACATTTTTAAAAAATATTTCTAAAAATCTTAAAAGAAAGAAGAAAGGGGAGCCCAGCTGACTCAGTTGGTTAAGCATCTGACCCTTGATCTTGGCTTAGGTCATGATCTCACAGTTAGTGAGTTTGAGCCCCATGTTGGGCTCTCTGCTGGCAGCATGGAGCTTGCTCGGGATTCTGTCTTTCTCTCTCTCTCTCTCTCTCTCTGCCTCTCCTCTTTTCTCTCCTCTCTCTCTCTTTCTCTGTCTCTCTCTCTCTCAAAATAAGTAAATAAACTTAAAAACAAAGAAAAAGAAAAATAACTGGCATCAGTATAAATGATAGACTGAAGGGAGCTGTATCAGAGGCATGGAAACCAGATAAAAAAGGTGCTGTAGTCACAGCAAAGAGACAGGAGGAAGATCTAAACTAGGGCAGTGGCAGTGGAGATGGAGACAGAAGAGTTTCAAGAGACATTTGGAAGGAAGAATTGATCAGACTTAGTGACTGAAGGATTTGAAAGTGAAGGGAAAGGATGATAGCATTTTGTTGCTTTGGATGACTCAGAGAATGGGGGATTCATTCCCTACATTATGAAATCACTAGTTTGGGAGAACGGGAAGAAAAGGAGGTTAGTAATAGATTTGTTGAACACTTATAACAAATGCACATTTCCTTAATTATTTTTCTTTAGGAATTGCAATTGAACTAGTCTACCATAATGAAAAGTCATTAGATTTCAATGGCTTGAGCTGAGCTGGATTAGATACATTTATCATGAGTTGACTAGGAGATTTAGAAGCGAAGCTGTCAGAGGCTTAGTTTGGAGTTATTAGTCATCAGCCCTAACTAGGATTTTAATAAATGGGAGGAGGTGAATTTAAGAGAGGGTAATGAGAATGGAGACACGTATTCTTGGAAAAAAGCTCGTTAATTCCTAGTTATGATCATGTATTTGTTATTAGTGATGCTGAATGATGTTGGTGATGTAACACAGCGGCTCCTCAAATGAGTTTTAGTAGCAAACAGGGAGTTTGTATTTTGAGGGAAAACTTAGCGATGCATTGATTTAGTCATTCCATAAAGCATTCATATATTCATCCATCTAGTAAATACTTATAGAATATCTGCTAAGGTCCATGCACACTGAAAGAGCCGAGAGAGTTTCAACAAATTTAAAAAGAAAAAAAAAATCAAATCTTGGTCAGAACATTCAAAGAAGCTTTTGGTACTTCAGACCTTCTCTGTGTAAATAAGGGCTCAGAGACCTGATAGGAATAACTAAAGTGAATGAATACATACTCTGGTTTGGTTGGATTCCTTTTAGCTAGAGCTCAAGTTGTTTTTTTTCTTTAGTTCCAAGCCTTATTTATGCTCAAATAGATTCCTTATAAACTGGACAATCTTTTTTTGCTCATTGTTTCATGTTTTCCATGTGTCTTCTAAGAATGGAACAAGAACATGTCAAAATGAAAAGAGTGACTATTGCTACTCCAGAACTACTAAGAATCCCCCTTATGTAAGGAAATCAAGACCAATACTAGCAAGGATATGATAGTAAAACAAAGGCTATCTTTTACAAGTGAATGTGCAGGCCAGAAAGTCTCTGAATATTTCTGCTCTCAGAAAACATTTTCTCATCAATTTCCCCTTCCTGTGTGATTACTGTCTGGGGCCTACTGGAGGGAGCAGAATTCTATCAAATCTTGGTTCTATTAAAATGTACTTGGCTTCTCAACTATAAACAGTTGATGTAACATCTTTATTGCCTTCAGTTTTAAAGTGCAGACACACAATGAGAAACAAGTTCCATTAACAGTGGTTGTTGCTGAAGATTATAGGACTAATTTAGCGTTCAGAGGATTTTTATCCAGTGTGTCTCTCTTGGCACAATTTCACATGTATGATCTAGCACATAAGGATACAAACCAAAGAGCAATTTACAACCCTTCCCCAATTTTAAGATAATTTAGATTGGCAGAACTAAGATGAGAACCATTGGTTTTGTTTTTTCTTTAAGCACCCGATCAGTGCTTCTCAAGGCATGGACTGCAGTAAACAAGTAAGGCCCTTTGGCTAATGTAAGCAACTAATCTTTTCGCTACTCTGTCCCTGCGCCTCATTTTTTTCCCTTCTAACAACAACAGCTATGTATAACAAATACATCAAAAGACCTGGGTTCAAGTCACAAGCTCTTCCCCTTACTCACTGTTTAATCTTGGACAAGTCACCTAATTGAAATCCTATATCGAGCATTTACCGTATACTTCTCTAGACAATACATATGCTTCTCTTTGATATCACAAATTAACTTACTACATGCTATCTTATTTAACTCCCCTCAAAATGCTGTGAGACAGGCAGCTTGATTATCCTCCTTTTCCAGATGAGGAAACCGAGACTCAGAGAAGTTGAGTGACTTCTCAAGGTCATAAAGCTTGAACTGGGACTTGAACCGAACACCCAGGCCAAAGGCCCACAGATTTGATCATTAGACTCAATTTGCCTAAAAGAGTCTTGAGTTTCTCATGTGTGAAATGGAAATCACAATAAAGAATCTCTCAAGACTTTTACAATAATTAAAAGACAATATTGTATAAAGGGATCATTATTATTGTTATAGTTTTTGCTGTCCTAGTTTCTCATAATCCCCAATTAAAAACCAGGAGAGCTCTTTTATTTGCAACTATTCCTTTGTTCTCTAAACACAATCTCCACTATACTGACTTCCCAATATTCATTCCTTCGCATTTGTTTACTTGTGTCAGTGACAGTGCCCACCACTTTTTGTAATTTCAATAACTGTGTAACTCTTTTTTCATGCTCCAGGCTTCCTTACCTTGATATAACCTTCTCATACTACCTCATTAATATACAAAAATACAATATTCCTATTATCATGTGTCATTCTTTATTGCTTAGCAGGCGAAGACATCCCAATAGCATCCTCCTGGTATTTGAGACGCTGGGTCTCTTGGTCCTATATTATCCATTCAAACCCATTTCTCAGTAGCATCTAATGGAATTGGAAGGAAAAACTTGTTTACTGGATGTTTGTTATGTGCAAGGCAATGCTGACATTTGGTGGAAAAGAGTAGCTTAGGCACAGGCCTCATGAAGTAAAGACCAGAGACACAAATAAATACATGCATAGTAAATTACAATTATATAAAGAAGGGGTGGGTAGGGGTACAAACTAAACTAGTACAGAGGTTCAGGGAAAATTGCCTGAGGCAAAATAAGACAATTCACCTTATATCCCCAACACCGTGAACGTGGTTCATTCCCTTCCTTCCCTTGAAAAATGTCCCATTCTTCTCCATGCAAATCCAACTATCCTGTTAGTTTTCCTCGGGATGCAGTTTAAGTCCTCTCACAATATTAAGTTTTGCTAGCTTCTCTAGCCACCAAGGATTGTATTCAAAAAGAAAATCAGTGCATCTGCAGTTCTTTCTTCCTTATCAAAGTTGACTAATAGATTATGGGTTTTAGGGTCAGGTATGGTATAGCGTGCCCTCGCAACTTGATTATTGATGTTTTTATCTAAAACGCCTGGGTGCTTCACCTTTAGATTCCACATAATGCTATGATAAATGAGTGTTTGTTTAATGAATAGCCGAGTGTTCAGTGGGTGTGCACATCTAGGTGTCTAGAAATCTATGCAACAAAAGTAGGGATCAGAAACATGGCTCTAATATCTTAAGCAACCTTCCTAATGCTTAAGATTAACCTAATCCCACTCTTGTTCATTTGCTTTAGGTTTTATTTGAGCTAAAATTTGATACTCTCTTTGCATTAACACTGGAGAAAAACTGCTTATTGTTCTGGAGGTTTGGCTACATTACCAAATGTTAACACAGGATTCATAATAACCCAAAACCGAACCCGCCTATGAGATTCACTCCTCCCTGTCATTTGCCTTCCGGATTATATATTTAATGCCAAATTTCCACAAAAAGCTAAAGATAAATCAACAAAATAAAGACCTTAAATCTTGGCTCTTGGCATGCCTCCGAAAGAAATGTGCTCTATGTAACAGAGTTCTGTCGCTTTGTTTTTGTTTTTTTCTACTTTTCAGAGCTCTGCTTAGCATGCAATCTTAAAAATGGCTAATTAAAGCTAACAGGATTCAGTGGAGGTGAGTGAAGTTTTCAAAGCAGATTAGGTTCAATTTTGGTACAAAACTCTGCCGGAATAAGTAATGTTAGTAGTTGTGTAGAAAGGTGTGTGAGACCTTAGGGATGTCAAGGATTCATTTGCTTCCTTTTGTCTACAGGTTAAATGTCAAGGAATAACGGTATTCACATGAGAGAAATTCTAGCTGAGCCACTGTTATCGCTCCTCTTTTCCACTCCCACTCTCAAAGGGACTATATTCAAAATAATGATGCAATGATATAAAGTTCATTCGCCACAGAATCCAGGTAGGTGGTCACTGGATTGTAAGCTGCTCAAAACACAGAAACTCCACATTTTCTATATTTTTGATATCTAGCTTCTATACTTTAAACACAGTATCTTTTCAGTGAATATGACAAAACAAAAACCTGCACAAGAGGCAAGCATTTTGGCCTGTCTTTCATGGTTTTCTCCTGACTTGTAAGTAAATTTGAACAGATTTCTTCATAGCTCCAGTCTTCACGTACTGTTGTACAAAGTCTGTTCATATGTTCAACAAATATTTGTTGGGTGACTATTAAGTGCCAGGCAATGTTCCAGAGAGTGGTTCTGTTAGCTATGCCAACAGCAAGGTGAGTGTTTCTAACAGAGATGAATGATTCTGTTTGACAGAGAGCATGGAGAGTAGAAAGAGGATTTGAGTAGTAAGACCAAATTAAATCTTGGCTTCAACACTCACTTAGTGAGATCTGAGGCTAAAACCTCTGAAAACAAATATCTTCATCTCTAAAATGCTAATAGTTCAAAAAATATTTAACCGATGCCTCCATGCGCAGACAGTGTGCTGGTGCTAGAAATGCAGTATGGCCCCAAGCAGATAAGGGCTCTGCCGTGGTTGGACTGAACATTTCAAGCATATTCAGTGCACAACGTTACTGTACTAGTGACTCTGGTGCAATCAGTCTGTGTGGTGGTTTTAAAATGTGCCCACAGAATGTTTAACACTTTTTCCTTCTAAACGTAGAACCTAATTCTCTTGCCCTTGAATATGGGTGCACTTTTGGTGCCTTGTTTCTAATGAAGAGAATGTGGTTGAAGTGCTGCTCTGAGGCTTCTGAGGCTAGGTCGTAAAAATGAGAGCTTCTGCCTACTGTCTCTTGGATTACTTGGTCTGGGGAAGCTCCCAGCCATGTCATGAAAACACTAAAACAACCTGTGGAGAGAAGCCACCCGCTTGGTACCTCAACTGGTACCAACCAACTTGCTAGCCATGTGAGTAATCCACCTTTGAATTGATCTGCCAGCTATCACATGAGGTCAACTCCAGCCAAAAGTTTTCTGCAATCTCATGAGAGACCTTAAGCCAAAACTGCACGGTTAAGCCACTCCCGAAGTTTAGACCCATAGGAACTGGAGTCGCTGCCACTAAGTTTGGGGAGGCAATTTCTTACAGATCAATAGATAACTGATTTAGCCTATGATAGAAACATTTGGGTGAAGACAAAGAATTACGGTGGAAGATCATTTCAAGCTTCCCTTAGTTTATCTCCCATGTTGGAAAAAGAAAAATTAAATAATTCTTCACAGCCTTCTAGAGTTTCTTTTACTACAGGAGAAAATCCAAACTCCTAGATCTAGTGTTGAAAGCCTCACACCAGAGACACAACTTGGTCTCTCCCATGCTCCAGCACTGACACTCGACGTTGGCTGAACCGGTCTGCCTACCCTCAGCCAGCTGTTGATCATGACCTTCTTCACTCTTGAAGGGCATATCTCTTCATGTTGCATATTCAGCATATCCATTTGTTTTCCTTTCAAGCTTAATTTGAGTCCTGGGGTAATTCTTGATTACGCTAATGCACAGCAATCCCTTCCTTTTTTAAAGCTTCCGGTAGTTTTTATTGCCAATGCTACTTATTAATACTTATTTTCCTATATATCTACACTATTACATGTCGCTACTAATTAATCAATACATAGTTGAGTTCCTGCTACGTGCAAAGCACTGTGCCAAGAGCTAGGTTTAACACTTTTACTTTAGCTACATTTAACTTTTTTTAAATCTACTATAGCATATAACTTTTATGTGTGTGGAGTGTGCGTATGTGTGTATTTTACCCCAGAGTTAGGTTGTAAGCAAGTTGAGAACAGAACACAGACCTATTCTTCTCAGCTGTAGGCACATTTTGTAGAATATGAATCTCCAGAAGCATCTTTATACCATTTTCATACATGGTAGTAATTTCAAAATAATGAAACCATATTTGACATTTTTCTCATTCTCCCAATATTTATGAATCTAGAAGTACAGTGATACTGTGTTAGAGTGTTGAAGTGAACTGGGTTCCCCTGGCCATGAAACTAAATCATGAAATCCACTTGGACAAACACATGTGCATAGGAAAGTCCAGGAAATTATAAACACTTCCTTCCTTCATCACTAACCTCCGAGTGGAGGCATTCTCTTCAACTGTCCTGAAGATGTGATCTTCAATATAAGACATAAAAAAGAGTGTGGGATTTCTAGCATCCTGGGGATTACAGCGAGAGATAAAATGTTAAAATGAAGCAGGGAACCCTAGCAAATTTTTCCCTGATACTATTCAGAGAATTAAATCCATTCCTTGGTTGGCTTTCACAGTAGTAAGCTAGTAAAAATGCAATTGATTTAAAATATAACTGAAAAGATAACTGAAAAGAAAGGAAAATGTAGCTCTCAAACTTTCAGTTGCATAAGAATCACCACCTGGTCTGTCTGGTCCTCACTGCCCCATGCACCACAGCACCTCATCATTTCAGCATCCCTCATCATCACCATCACCTTCTCCACCACCACCCCCAGATGCCCATGTAAAAAAGCCCAGGGTATTTTACATCTTTCAGTAGCATATTTATATGATTTAGATTAAGGTAGACTGGTTGAGTGTATCTGTTTATAAATCACTAAGATAGACAAGATAAGGAAAAATACCAGTAATATTGTGAGATTCTCATATTATTTTCTCTTCAGTTACCTGTATTTTTACTCCCCAAATTTGTCTGAAGTTGTATTAATTTCATTTGGACAGTATGAAATTCAAGAGTTATAGTTGTGCATTGAAAGCTTCCCTATTATGAAGAATAATTCTCTATTCTTTAAAGAAATCTGGATTTTAAAATCTGGAAAGAAAGTGAAGGATTGAAGGAGAGGGTGTTAAAAAGTGGTCGGGGGCAGGGGGGCGGGGGACATAGCCAGCTGTGACAGGTCTACAGACATTGTAGCCCCATAACATTTCCAGGGCAATCAAGAGATCATGAAAAGGAAAACTGAAGTCGAAGTCTTAAAACCAGAACTCTGTGCCCAATCCAATCACTAGCTTCTATGAAATCATCTCCATGCTGCTGTGGAAGTTCCTTCTAAAACATTATCTGAGCCCAATGTTCGCATTTTGGTTGTATGTAGGTGTGTGTGTGTGTGTGTGTGTGTGTGTGTGTGTGTGCATAGAAAATGGCCTGAAAAAATTGTACACTGAAATGTTAACAATACTTATCTTTACACAGCAAGATTATGCAGGACTTCTGCTTTTTACAATATGCATACTTCTATTACATTATTTAATTTTTAAATAATAAGCATGTATTTCTATGGTCAAAAGAAAAAAAATATGTTAAAACAAGGCTAATTTACTAAAAAGTTTCAATGGCTTCTCATCCTCTCCAAAATAAAGTTCAGTACATTTGGTATTGATCAGATAGCCTCACCTCCCCACCTGCAACAAAAAACCTCCTTTTCCAGACAAAACAAACTGCAAATTCCTGGCACATCTAACTCTGTCATGTCCTCTGTCTCCACTCACATTGGTCTTTGTCCATTAGAAATGCAAAGACACTACTTGTCTAGCTGCCAAACGCTTCCTCATTCTTTAAGACTCATGCTAAGACATAGGACTTCCTTGTGAAGCCCTTCCTGATATCCCAGGCAGTGCTATGGGAGCCAACTGGAGCCCAAGGTAAAACAAAAGTCAGTAATATTGAGCCTGACTTTATCTAAAATATTAACATTTGATTCATCATAGAATTTTTAAAATTAATCTTTATATTTTAGAATATTATATTGAAATATGATTGATCGTAATGACTGGGGTTTTGCTAACCCTTCAAAGTTTGCATTGCACTCGCATTGCCATAGACCCAACCCTGATCCCAGGTAAAGTTGTCTGGACTCTATTTGCTCTGCTGCTTTGCTCTTGAGCCTACCTCCACTGTGGAATTTATCACGTCGCATATTTACTACAGATTCTGACATACTTATTAACCTCCTAGAAACTTGACTGTTCTGAGGGTTCATGGCTTTTTTGATCAGTGCAGACATAACAGGTACCCTTTAAATCTATGATAGAGGCAAGGATAAATGTGCAACCACAATCAAGTCTTAAATTTTTGAGCCTCAGTTTTCTTCTCTGTCAAATAATATACTAGATTATCTCAGTGAGACTCAATGATTGATATTATATCATATACCTATATAATATTACAAGTAATGTAAAACAAAATATCAGGGTGCCTGAGTGGCTCAGTCGGTCAAGCATCTGACTTTGACTCAGGTCATGATCTCACAGTTCATGGGTTCGAGACCCATGTCAGGCTCTGTGCTGACAGCTCAGATCCTGGAGCCTGCTTTGGATTTTCTGTTTCCCTCTCTCTGTGCCCCTCCCCCACTTGTGCTCTGTCTCTCAAAAATGAATAAACATTAAAAGAAATTAAAACGAAAAACAAAAAAGCATAATATCTAACACTAATATAGCTCATACTATGTGCCAGACACTTATCTAAGTATTTAACAAGTATTAACTCATTTAATTTCTACAACAACTCTGTGAGGTGGCTGCTATTATTAACTTCAATATACAGATGTGGAAACCGAGGCTCAGAGAACCAAGAGATCTATCTAAGGCTTGTGCTTGAATCCAGGCAGTTTGAATATGGAGTTTGTGCTCTAAGTCCTTGTTCTGCCTCTCACAGTAATACTAATTTTACATATAAATATAAATGTGTAAATATATAACCAAAACAAAGATTTCATTTTTCTTAATGTGAATGGTCATTCTAATTTTATTCCACAGTGAAATTCCAACGGACTCAAGACCAGTGACTATCAGATGCTGTGGCATTTCTTCCATGAGGGCTGGCTGCTCTACTCTAAAAATATACACTGGTTCATTTATGAAAGCAAAGGACACAATGTGACCTACAAAGAGAATAAGAAAAGTTGAATGGTGAGAATAGCATAAAATGACAACAGTTTGCTAAGCCAGGGTTCCTGGGAGATGCTTAGAAGAATACTGAACAGTCACTTGGGAAAGCCCACGGTCAGCCAACCATGGAGCCAGGCCCTCACCTCTTCTAAGTATCACATGTGAGCCTCAGTCTGGGCTCGTTGCTCTTGGATAAATGAAGGAGAATGGGTTGAAATTACTTTGTTAACTCTATCTCTTATCTTTAAGGGTATACTGGAAACATCCACTGATACTGGGGACCTTAGCAAGTGACATTACTGTACTTGTGAGGATTTTATAAGTAATCAATTATTTATCTTTATTTGTCATATAGACTTGAATATTAGAGCTCCTTACCTGAGAGTAACAGGAGCCCCTCTGCTCTTTATGAAGGGAAGGAAATAAAGAAAGAGTGAAAAAGAGAGGGCGTGGCCCCCAGAGACAATGTCAGTGAGGCAGTCATTTCTGGGAAGCTTATAAGGTAAATCATCAAAAGTAGGCATGATGCAGAATGGACAGGAGAAAAAAAAAATAATAAGACCCCCAGACAAGAAATCTTCCATTGTGCAATCAATAGCTATTCTTTACTTTTTATTTTCCTACTTGTTCAATTAAGTTTTATTGTATTTTAAGATATTCCCAGCTCTCTGATGCAACTCTGTGTACTAAGCCTTAGTTGAGCATTAGTTGAGAAATCCTTTTGTCATGTTATCTGGCATTAGGGTGTGCCCATGGCATTGCGTGAGAGAATTTCAAATCAGGTTTGGGGGAGATGGGCAACTACCAGCAGGAGCTGTAGCCAGCCCTGTGTATGAGTGTGCAGGGGCCATGTTCACACTACCTTCTTCCTGCTGGTTCCCTACAGCCCGGTCGGCACAGGGTGCTTGGGGATGCAGTCACCGTCTTGGTTTCCCTGAGTTTCACAGAATTTATCTCCATGTTGCCATCTAAAGGGTCAATAATGTTTCCCAATGTTCACTACTGATTCGCTGATGGAAGAAGTAAATGATGGGGCTTTGGCTGTGAAATTCAAACACTGCTCTAATGTTTTCTGGAACTTAAGCAAGAAGCAGACTATAAATCTCTCCCACACAAAAATATTATGTACACATTCACATGAACTCTCAGGCATTTGTGAGGGAAATTCCCAGATGGATCTACCTGGGGAGGAGTGAGAGAGCTTTAAATCCCTTTTCTTGTCCCAATATTAGCATTATAGACTTTTTTTTAATGTTTGTTTGTTTATTTTGAGAGAGAGAGAGAAAACAAAAGTGAGCAGGGGAGAGGCAGAGAAAGAGGGAGAGAATCCCAAACAGGCTCCATGCTGTCAGCCACTCAGGCACCCCTCCCAATATTAGCATTATAGATATTTCTGATAGCACAGTCAGATTTACCTGAAGTAAAAACCAAACCAAAAGCAAGCTAACTTCTTGTCCTTTACCTATCTCAGATGCATAATGAGCTTTATTTCCATGCATCTCTAGGTGAATTTGATAATCCAATCCCCCATATCTTTCAAACTGCACTACATTCTAAATGATACATTCCATTCTTATTTTGTTCCCTGTGGTAGGAATCATACTGTATCTGATATTAGTATGATGCCTTGGCATGATTTCTGCTATTAATGTACTATTAGTCTAATGAGTGAGCCAAGATTAAAGCATAAAGCACTCAAAAACCACTATTAGCCCACACATCCACAAGAGAGATAGAAAGGAGAAATAATTGGAGTTTGGGTGATCAGGGAAGGCAAAAGGGTAAGCCTTAGATAAGAGCTTGTCTTTTAATAGACGAGGAGGAGGGGACAGGAGCATGCATGTCCACATGGGAATGAGCATGGGATGTGTGGAAGACATCTGGACACTGCCTCTTTAGGTAAAGGCCTCATACTGCAGAACGCAGTGAACTGAAAGTTGAAGGAATCCTGATCATGAACATCTTGAAAGTAGGATAAAGGGGAGTTGAAACTTAGTAGACCCAAAGAACATTTTAAGGGATTATCTGATGATAAACTATGGGAAGAATTAGAGGTTGGGCTTCCAGAGTGCTCCCCCATCCCACCCCCAAAATAAAAACCTAATGAAGAAATACAGGCACAAAACAATGAGATCTCGAAGCAAGGCACTGCAGGAGGGATGGAAAGGATGGGGTAACTCCAGGACACATTTCACAAGACAGATTCTGGCTCATGGTTATGGGAGGTGAAGGAAAGGGAGGAGGCATGGATGAGTCAGACGTTTCTAACCTGAGAGACTTCCTGGTGCTGCTGGCACACATGACAATGGAGAACTTGGATGGGTCAAGACCTGGCAGGAGATGAATGGTGCGGGGTTCTGAGCTTCCCAGAACAAAACCTACATTAATTTTGAGCCAATCAAAATAGAACAGGAAACGATTTACTATGGGTGCCTCAACTACTGCAGCTGAATCATGGGAAATCCATTCCCCAGAATGGAATCCGGTCCTCATGTGTTTGCCATCTCTCCCATGGAAACACGCCATGCGCAAAGTCGGAAGCAAAAGCAGGGCCAGAAAAAGCTTGGCTCCTCTGACTTTCACAACCTTTCCCGGTAAGAGGCCTCATAGGCCTATTCAACATGAAACCACACAATAGTGTCCTCTTAACAGTTCAGGTGCTGTAGGTATAGCAACACGCATGGACCACGCAAACCACCAATTAATCAATAATTTCAATCTTCCTTCTCACATTTTTTTCTTGGAGCTGCTAACAAGTAGAAAAATCAATTGAGTTCACTTTTATAGCCATGTTCGATCTTTGGCAGTGCTAACAGGTGGTATGAGGAAGAAAAAGGAGATGCTGTAAAACTCAGATGAGCCAGATCTTAGGATTGCCATTGTTGGCAGTCGCGACCTGAACAAAACTACTACCGTATCTGCAGGGAAAACTGTGTTTAAAATCCAGCTTTGGGCACAAAGCATCCATGTGAATATGGGTAAGTTACTTAACATTTTGTGCCTCAACTTTGTCATCTTTAAAGTTGGGACAATCCTATCACATAGTTTATAGAGCTGATGTATTAACTGAGGAAATAGATGCAAAGTACTTAGCAAAGTGTCTGACACACAGTAAAGTGTTCAATAAATTTGCACCCCTATTAATATTTTTATTGCAACCCTGAAGACAAAAGGTATGCTTTGGAGGCCAAAAGTCATGCTGGGAATGGCAATCTTGCATTTACCAAAGTGATGGAGTCACATCCAGACGGGCAAAATTCAGTATAACCCTGTGCTAGCACAAATTTAGATATAATTCAATTAGCAGTTGGCTCCTGCCTTCCCCTGGGTCATTTGCAGATGTGAGATGGGCTGAATTTCTTCTCTTCTGAGGAGGCAGGGGTATTAGGAAGTGATGGCTCCAGGACACTTGCAGTTTAATCCAAGCTATGGTCATACTTACACAGTATAATTTCCATTGTGCTTTTAGTGGTATTTTCAACTGCTTGAAAAATACTGTTTTTCATTAACTTCATAGAAATGTGGCTCCTTACTTGGCAAGACTGCAATTTTTGGAGACCACTTATCTCATTATGCCAGGGTTTTTTCTGTTCTTGAAAAGTAGTCAGTTCCACAGTAATTAGGAACTGCTTGCCTGCACTTCATGGGTATGTGCATGTTAAAAGGAGACAAAGATAGCTCGCTGTACATTATAGCTGGGCTTAGTCTAAATGCATTTTGGAGGGTTTGTTTTGTTTGCCTCTGCTCCTAAGCATGGTGTTTCAGCTTTAAAGTTTGTCTCCTGACAAGTTACTGCGTGTACAGATTATAAAAGCTTGGAGCTATTTCAAATGTGGCGCCTCAGCCCATTCTTCTCTATGCAAACAAGAAGCATCCTGGCCTGTCTGCCAGGCTTGGGATGCTTTCCTTACCTGGGACTTATTATTTGCAGAAGCTAGTTACCTAAGCTGTTGATGGCAACACAGGAGGGTGTAAGTGAAAGCAGACAATGCCAAAAGTAAGTATTTTGCTCAGGACGGGTACCCTCCATGGCAGACACTGCAGCAGCTACCTAACTCACCCAAGTCCAGACTTACACAGATGCCCATCAGTCAAGAAAACTATGGAGGGAGCCCTTTGATTCACTAATTACATTTGTTCTGAATGATGTATCAGTCCTACACACATGCCCAGCTATTCTGAGCAGAATGTGCCCACGGGATGACAACTCCTGTTCTCACCACAGCTGAGTTTCAACTGGGGTGTAGCCTGGAGTTTCTTCTTCATTTCTCTGTTGCTCAATTAGCACTGAAGCAGTCACTGTAGCCCGGAAAGGATTTTTAACTCTGTTAAACAGGACGTGATTTCCATGATACTACAATCACTACAGTGATTCATGCAGAGGCAGAATTCTCCACTGAATACTAACATTTAGGATAACTGATTCATATATCGGAATGCACCTCCCCCCCATATTTCTTGATTTCATTTTCTTGATAGACGCAGAGAAGGGGTGCTTAGATTCCAAATTTCTAACTTTTAGTCTACTTTTATGAAACCTAAGTAATGCAACATTATTTAGAAACGAGTACAGTACTGACTCCTCGATGTAAGAAATGTGAGTTCATAAGCTTAAAACCAGAGTCCAGGGCCAGACTTCCTGGGTTCATCAAATCTTGACACCACCACTTTTGAACTGTGCAATCTTGGCCAGGTTACTTAATCTCTCTGTTGCACTGGTTGGCTGCACTGGGAATTGAATAACACTGCCATTACCTCCCCAAACGTCTGGCACATACTATGAGATCAAGAAATATTTATTTTTATTATTTATTATTATGAACTCACTTTAATCTTTCAGTATGATAGATATGAGAAACAAAGAAAAACAATAATAATTGCTTTAAAAAAAGAATAAAAATGCCTGAATCCAAACTTTCACTTTGAAGTTTTCCCTCTATACCACAAGACAGGGAATAAAGTAACTACATCTATACTAGTTTTAGTTTCTCTAACTTGCTGTACAGATAGCACCTCTAGTTATAAATTATATTTTATATTCTATTGACTATAGGATGAGTTGAAATTCTGGACACAAAGTTTTGTCCAAAGGTATTATGGCTCTATGTATAAGATGGCAAAATATGAGACAAATCTCATGGACAAAGTATAAGTAAAGGTAGTTTCCAAAACCTTTCCCTCCTATTCCACATGATCAAACTTTCGCAAATTACAATCGCCCAGGTTGCCCAGTGTTCTCTTCTGTAAAGTGAGAGGGTACCTTCCTTCTAATAGTTCTCATAAAGTTCTAATAAAAACAATAAACTATTTTTTAGACTGAATTTTATAAGTTCTGAGAGACTAGCAAAAATACTTCCACTGAACTCTCCTATAATTCTGTTCTCTCCTACCCACAAACATAAAGACAATCACCTCATAACTAATTATTATTAGTGTATGATCATAAGTCTATAGTAAAACGTGGTTATTTGTCTCTCTTTGGATAGTGTGTTTTTGCAGACCCTTTAAAAAATTAGGTCTCTGAGATACCTGTCACGTGATTTTTTTCAAGGTCCCCCCGCCCATAATTTAGTGAAACTATAAGAGCTCTCCAAGATTTTTTCCATGAATCTCTAAATCCTATCAGGTAGCACCAATTAAGACTACTCACTCACACACCTTATATTTGTCTTGTAAATTTTGTAAGAGAAACTTATTATATAGCTTAAAACTCCTTATAAACAAGAAATTAATAGAAATAAGTTGTTGAAAGAAGCTAATAAACTTTTATCACTATCATTCATGAATTGATAATTAGCATCTTAAACCAGAATAGTTCAAAGAGTATTTGTCCTTATGTGCTGAATGCATTATTTCTGAACTCCATGCTACCTAAAATAGGCAAGAATACATAAATTTCAAGAGTATACAATGGACTAAATCTATTATAAAGAACTAATATACACATGACGTGAAGAGAACAAAATTATGCTGCTTTTATAAACAACCTAATAAAATATCAACAACTCTACATAATAACTTGAGCAAAAGTCCTTTAGAAATGGTAAGTTGCTATTCAAATGCAAGGAATTATTCATTCCAGTATCAAGAGTTTAAATGCTTTACACTAATTTAATTGATATTCTCTTTTGAATTATTCTATTGTGTATGAATCAAGTAGATTCCATGATGGCTATCATCTTACTTCTTAAGACTGAGTGACTGAAAAACACTTATTTTTAAGAGTCACCAGCTCATTATTCTCTTTACAAATAATTCAGCATACTATTCTTTTATATAGTAAATTACCAAGATTTATCTGAAATACAATCAGATTTATAGAAATTTAGTCTATGAGAAGCTTTTTAGGAGATGGCTGCTCTGTGAAACATGATGTATCTCACTTAACCTTTACTCCTCTACCAACAAAACTGGCTTCAGGGTTTAAGAACAAAAGCAAAGGGGCGCCTGGGTGGCTCAGTTGGTTAAGCGTCCGACTTCAGCTCAGGTCACAATCTCACGGTCCGTGAGTTCGAGCCCCGCGTTGGGCTCTGGGCTGATGGCTCAGAGCCTGGAGCCTGCTTCCGATTCTGTGTCTTCCTCTCTCTCTGCCCCTCCCCCATTCATGCTCTGTCTCTCTCTGTCTCAAAATAAATAAACGTTAAAAAAAAATTAAAAAAAAAAGAACAAAAGCAAAAACAGGGGTGCCTGGGTGGCTTAGTCGGTTAAGCGCCCGTCTTCGGCTCAGGTCATGATCTCATGTTTCACGAGCTCTCTGCTGTCAGTCTAGAGCCTGGGGCCTGCTTTGGATTCTGTCTCTCCCTCTTTCTCTGCCCCTCCCTCGCTCATGCTCTCTCTCCCTCTCTCTGTCTCTCAAAAATAAATAAAAACATTTAAAAAATTTTTTAAAAAAAGAATGAAAGCAAAAACACTGGTTAGATCATCGGGTTCTCATCTTCCTCCCCTCCCCCACCCAGTTCTGAGGACTTTTCTGTGTCTTTCCCGAATCTGCATTCTGGATCCAAAAGAAAAAATGGCCTGAGTTGGGCGCCGTGCCCATTTTATAACTTGATGATGACTAAAAATAGCTGGAATAGCACTAATTGGAAAGCAATGTTCTTTTAAATTAAATGTGTTGATGCATTTGCACCACTCATATCAGTCCTGAGGAGAGATAAGAGATTTTTACAGTACCCTGGATTTCATTTGTTCAGTTCATCAGATACCGGTCTATGGTTTTTTTGACAATATAAAAGTAAAGGATGATCTAGCTTGAGACTGATACTTGTTTGTGTCGTACAAACCATGGTGAGATTTATGAGGTGAACAATAAATGAGTCAAAATTTTATAAAAATTAATTTTATAAAAATTAAAATGCATTCTGGCTTCTACATGCTTCATAGTTTTTTAGATAAGTATTATAGGCTCACCCTTCTAACCAGTTAAAAAAGCTGGAGAAAAAAAACAGGCTAAGTATTTATACAAATACTACCAGGTAGAAATACTATTAAAACAAATTTAGAAGAAAACACTCCATAGTATCAAAATAAATTTTAACTGTAATCCAAAAATTAGGGAAACAAATTTACTTACAAGTTGGTTTTGCTCTTGGAGGAAATTTGGTCCGGGTAATAGCCAAAATTATGAAGATAATGACTGGCCATAAAATCAAGACAAGTGTCCAAAGCTGCAAAATAATAATAGGAAAAAATGTTAATTACACTGCTGAACCAAAACTTGACAAGAAGTACAACATATTATAAACTTCCAACACAAATCAGATATTTGCTTGTAAATGTTATTAATAAGAAAGGAAAGAGAGATTTTTAAAAGTGCAAGAGATCTCGAAATGAACCCAAGAATGCCTTTTCCAGGCTTAAAACCTTAAAATGAGCTTCTGAAGCCTCCTTTCCAGTCAGTCATCTCTCATGACTGTCCCAAGAGTGATGATCTTAAAATTCAAATCTGAGCAGTAATTTCTCTGCTTAAAAATCTTTTCATTGCTTGTTGGATAAGGTTCAACATTCTAAACAGGGCATACAAAATCCCAAATAATTTCAACCTAGGCTTATCTTACCACTTCCAATGTCAACATTCTATGGCCAACCATAAAGATTAGTGTGACACTGGATAATGGCTCAATAAACAGTAAATGAATGAATGAATAAGTAAGTCAATGAGTAAACAGGAACTTAAAGTACTATGCAAGCCCCCTATACCACTATAAATAGTATCTTGTGTCTGCTTTTATCATAGAACTTTTACTACCTATCTATCTACCTACCTACCTATCTACCTACCTACCTACCTACCTACTTACCTGTATATATATATTTTGCTTGGCTTACAATAAATTGGTGATTCTTTTATGGCAGGAACAATGTCTTATTCGTTTCTGAATTTCCACTGGTATAAAACAGATGCTCAATAAATGTAATTATTTAATCAAAATTTCTATTAGGGAATTTCATTGTAAGACACTTCAGGAGTGGCTTTTCTCCTCACATACACATGATTCAGTTCATAAGATGTGAACTACTTAGTGTTACATACATAAAAAACTGGTTCCAGACCAGTAACACGTATACTCAAGAACATCAACTGTGATTATGCGAACAGTTACACTGCTCAAACGAAACTGTACAGAACAAACTGTGCCTATACTTAATATTAAGTTTAAATTGGACTTTAAATTAAAGTTTTTATCTGGTTATGCAGACTTGTTACCATTTCTCCCCAACTTGCCACAGCTTCAGAGATAATTTCTGACAAATCTCGGACTACTGCCTGGGCTCTTCAAATATCCAAAACAATCAAGACCCATTAAATTACTGATCCTTAAGTAATTATGAAAATCTCCATTGTGTGTCTATAGCACTGCTGTCCTTGCTGAGAGGCCTGTCACCAACTTCTTAAACTGCAGGTTTAAAGGCAAGTTTTTAGCAAATGGAAGAAAGCAGATATAAGAAATCCTAGGGTACTTGGTTTAATCACAGCTGAAAAGCTCCCAGTCTAAACAGCTTAATCTGTAGCAGTGCCTCTCAAGCATTAATGTGCACACCAAATCACCTATGAATCGTGTATACATGTAGATTCAGATGCAGCAGATCTGAGATGGGGCGGAAATCCTGCATTTCTAACAAGATGCAGATGTGAGGCTGCTATCCATGAACCATACTTGGAGGAGAACAGTTCTAAATGTATGCCATCTTACCTAACTAGCAAGATTGTTTATAAAGTCCTAGATTATTTTTGTTGGAGAGTTCCTTTGACATCATCTAGCGGATAGAATTCAGGACATTTGTAAACTTGGATAGGAAAAAAAAAGATTACATTTGTACTTTCTCTACCTTTTAAATGAAATTTAGCATTTCCCTTAATGATTAACAGAGACAACAAACCACAATGTTATTAGATGTGCTTGTGACTTTGTCACAAATAAAATCCACAGATATTTTTAAATCACTTTAGTGTTGCTGTTGCAGATATCTCAAAGTTCTGTTCCTACTCATGGTGACATTAAAAATTACAGTAGTTATGGGGTCACTTTGTTTATTTATTTTGTTTGCTTATTGCTATACCAAAGAAACACATACTACCATTATCATAAATTTGCTTTTTAATCCCTTAATAACTGAATTTCAATATAACTGGTTTTATTGGTAATTCTATTTATTTTATTGACTTAAAAGCATTATTCTTAGGAGGGCCATAGGCTTTACCAGGCTGCCAAAGACATCCATGGCACAGCAGAGGCTGAGAAGCCTTGGTCTGATCCAACTTTCTTTCTTGTTCTCTGAGGTGCAGAAGGTTAGCACATCATTATCCATTAATTTACTCAAAGTCACATACCCAGTTGGGGAGTAGAACAGGGGGTAAGGATCTGAATATCAAGATACTTAGGCTAGATTTTTTTTTTAAACAGCATCTTAATCTGAGGAACAATAATGCCTTACAGAAAGTATACCAGAAAAATATGAATGCTATAGAAAAATATTAAGAGTTATTCTAGCCTAGTCTCAGATACATTAAAAAATTAGAGTCTGTTCTTCAAAGACCTAGATACAAGTACCATTTTTATTCTATTTGACTTATTTCAAATGTTGACTATAAAGAGTTAGGATTAAAAATGTTAATGTTTGTGGATTTCTTGGTTTTATACTTGAGGCCACAGTTATTCTTTTTTAAAAAAAAAGATTCATCTCAGTAGGTTCAGCGCCTCATAGTTACTTTTAGGAGCATCTATTCATTTTCTATAGCAACCTCATGAGAATTCAGTGAGTAACGGAGACCAAGTGAACCAGCACAAATGTATATTCACATTCAAATAAGGGGCATATGTCATGGGATATCTTTAAATTCTCTTTTGATTGATCTAATTAAATGTTTCCATGAGTATGTTTTGATAAATTTTGAAATTAATTTTAGACACAATTTAAATCCAGACAAAATTATAATCTAGATCAGAATAGTTTAAGACAATTTGGACTCCATTATAGGTAAGAACTAAAGCAAGCCCATAAATAATCCATTATCATAAGATTTCCCCCAGGATCTCAGGTCAGAGAGGTTTGGAGAACATTTCTGTTTACTGCATTTTAGAAGGATAATAAACACAAAGCCCTCCACACTGTGATCTTGGGAATGTTAAGGTTGACAAGTTAATCACAAAAGCAAGAAATAAACAAAATTTAAATTTTCACAGCAGCAGGATTGCTCCCGACACCATTCTAAATATTATCATAAACAACCTAGAAGCAAATGCAGTGTCAAGGATCCAAATACTAAACCAATGAGCCATGATTCATTTTTGTTTATTTGGAGAAAGGACTGGTATATTGATTTTACACATATAGATATTAGGCCCACTCAAAAACTAAAGGAAAAGCAGTTTTTAAAAGGTTCATTTTTTTCTAACATTTTAATTATCTCACATTTGCCTCTTTACCTCATTTGCGTTCCACCCCCTACCCTGCGTTCTTGACCTCCAAAGGCATATGCACCCTGAGTAGTTTAAAATTCCTTAGTGGGCTGTGGCATGTGTCTCTTTTTATTTCTCCAGGGCTTACTTTCCACTGATTTGTCCCATTCTGTTCTCTTTCTCTTCCCTTTCCCTTCCTGAACAATTCAGTGCCTAAAAATCCTTTTGGTGAGGCCAGGATGTCTAGTCCACACTAGTACTGAGCGTAACACAGTGAAGAAGGTGGATCCCTAGCAAGGTGTAGAGAAATGCACAGTGCAGCAGTCAGACCTGGGAGGTCAGAACCCAAGTAGCATAAGGAAGGTGTTTTTTCAGGGCAAGAAACAGGTGATTAGTTTCACACAGGGAAGTTGACCAAAAAAGTAAATGCATTACCCACAAGAGGGGCCAGGTTTCTCATTATCCATCAAGGGAATTTTAACATGAAAAAAGAAGAAAAGAGAATGCTATAGCGTTGGGTTAAAATTAAAGATACAGGTATGAACTCCTGGTTTCCAAAATGCATAAAGAGACATAAAACAGAGCTACAAATGTGTGGGTATAACTTCTTTGGTTATTTTTTTTCTGGTTTCACAAACTGTTTCTGCCTTATCATGTAGTTTCTCTGTCCCAACCCTGGAAATATCCATTCTCCCAAGAAACCCTAGCTTCTTTTAGTAGGCATCTGAGAGCTAGGTGTACTCATTGCTATTAGAATATCACTGTTTTCATGCCTATAGACACAGTGATAGGTATACGATAGGTAGGTAGGTAGGTAGGTAGGTAAATCAATTGATCAATAAGATACACTGCTTAGAGAATGTTGAAAATGATGGACACATCAATAGAACCAGCCTATCACAAATTCGAGCATGAAATTTGACCCATTGGCAACATTAAAAAAACATTATGACAATAAAAGATTATATCTAACTGAATAAACTGGAATTCTGAGTCTATGTAGGTATAAATAAATACATAAGCAAACAAATAGATAAACTGAAAGTTTAATGAGGTATAGTCTCAAAAGAATTTCTCCACAAAATGGGACAAATTGACATCATACACCTCCTGATGTGAGGCAATGGTGCAAGAACACAGCATCACTTGTGTAGTGTTCCTGTCAAAGATAAATAACCAGAGCCTAAAAATAAGGAAATAACAGATACTCTACAAAACAACTAGTCTTAAATGTTCAAAATGTGTCAGGGTCATGAATGTCAAGGAAAGACTAACAAACTGTTACAGACTGAGGGATTCCAGAGACATGAAAACTAGATTCAGAACGTGATTCTGAACTGGAATCTTTTGTTATAAAAGACATGGTTGGGACAACTGATGAAGCTTGAATTGTGTCCAAAAATTTGATGGTGATATTGGGTCATGAGGTGAATGTCTTTCTTTGTAAAACAGGCACACTGAAGTATCCAAGGTGATGGGGCATCACTCTCTACTGACTCTAGAAAGAATATTATTTATACTATTTTTGCAACTTTTCTTTACATTTGAAATTTTTTCAATTCAAAAATTAGAAATTATTTTAAAAATAATTCTTTTTAAAAATCGAGAGGCTGGCACAAGAACAGACACTCAGATCAATGGAACAGAACAGAGAACCCAGAAATGGACCCACAAATGTATGGCCAACTAATCTTTGACAAAGCAGGAAAGAATATCCAACGGAATAAAGACAGTCTCTTCAGCAAATGGTGTTGGTAAGACTGGACAGCTACATGCAGAAGAATGAGCCTGGACCACTTTCTTACACCAGACACAAAAATAAATCCAAAATGGGTGAAAGACCTAAATGTAAGACAGGAAGCCATCAAAATCCTCGAGGAGAAAGCAGGCAAAAACCTCTTTGATCTTGGCCGCAGCAACTTGTAACTCAACACGTCTCCAGAGGCAAGGGAAACAAAAGCAAAAATGAACTACTGGGACCTCATCAAAATAAAAAGCTTCTGCACAGTGAAAGAAACAATCAGCAAAACTAAAAGGCAACTGACAAAATGGGAAAAGATATTTGCAAATGACATATCAGATAAAGGGTTAGTATCCAATATCTACACAGAACTTATCAAACTCAACACCCAAAAAACAAATAATCCAGTGAAGAAATGGGCAAAAGACATGAATAGACACTTCTCCAAAGAAGGCATCCAGATGGCCAAACGACACATGAAACAATGCTCAACATAACTCATCATCAGGGAAATACAAATCAAAACCACAATGAGATACCACCTGACACCTGTCAGAATGGCTCACATTAACAACTCAGGCAACAACAGATGTTGGCAAGGATGCAGAGAAAGAGGATCTCTTTTGCGTTGTTGGTGGCAATGCAAGCTAGTGCAGCCACCCCAGAAAACAGTATGGCGGTTCCTCAAAAAACTAAAAATAGAATCACCCTACGACCCAGCAATTGCACTACTAGGCATCTATCCACAGAATACAGGTGTGCTCTTTCGAAGGGACACATGCACCCCAATGTTTATAGCAGCACTATCAACAATAGCCAAAGTACGGAAAGAGCCCAAATGTCCATCAATGGATGAATGGATAAAGAAAATGTGGTATATATATATATATATATATATATATATATATATATACACAAAGACATAATGGAGTATTACTTGGCAATCAAAAAGAATGAAATCTTGCCATTTGCAACTACAGATGGAACTGGAGGGTATTATGCTAAGTGAAATTAGTCAGAGAAAGACAAAAATCATATGAATTCACTCATATGAGGACTTTAAAAGACAAAACAGATGAACATAAGGAAAGGGAAACAAAAATAATATAAAAACAGGGAGGGGGACAAAACAGAAGAGACTCAAAAATATGGAGAATAAACTGAGGGTTACTGGAGGGGTTGTGGGAGGGGGGATGGGCTAAATGGTTAAGGGACACTAAAGAATCTACTCCTGAAATCATTGTTGCACTATATGCTAACTAATTTGGATGTAAATCTTGAAAAATAAAAAATAAAATTAAATAAATAAATAAAGACTGTATGTTTTTATATTTCTTGAGCAAGTACCCAGGAGTAGACTTGTTGGATTATATAGTAAATGTATGTTTACCTTGTAATAAATTACCAAATTATTTTTCCAAAAAAAAAAAAATCGAGAGGCAATTTTTAAATGATAGCACAAGAGAAGAAATGAGAGTCAAGAAAAGAGATAAAAACAAACATATTTCATATCCAGGAATGCTATCCTAGGTGGTAAGGTTTAGGAAATTAATGGTGATGGCAGGATACATTTCAATGACCTTGAGGTCAGCAAAGTCATCTACTCAAAACTTCAAGTTTAAATCTTAAGAAGTTTCCAGAATTAACCAAATATTAGTTCACTCCAAAAATTTCATTTAGAGCTGATCTGTAGCACCTGTTAACTAATTTGCATTACCTAGTAACATTAGTCTCTGCATTTGCTAAGAACCATTGTTTCAAATCTTTGAAAACTTCTCAAATCTAATTTTTTGAAAAATCTGAGCAAAGCACATAATTTCAACGTTAGGTAATTCATACGGCATTACTTTGTCAGAACCTTTCATTCTAATTACTGCTAGTCCATCTGATTCTACTTGTAACCACCAGTTTTATTACTCTTAAAAATCACTTTCACTCAATGTAAATAAGAAAATAAGATACCAATGAATTTTAAATTATTAAGTGTTACCATATATTTAAAATTTTGAGGACTTCTACTACTATTTGAATACTTTTAAATGGAGCATTCATGCTCTAGTCTTCATCCCAAATGTCACCATCCCTTACTGTCTTATGCTTGGCCACTCCACATAATCATATTACTTGTCTTTCCTGCATAGACTTGCACTAGAGTGGTTTGAAGTTCATTATGTCCAAAATGAATGACACTGAATGTCAGCACAATTTCCAAACTGCAATGGGGATTCTTTTGCCTACCTCTGAAAAATCAATAAAAATAAAATGTTTCAGATGAAGATTCTCTATTCTTGGTCATGGAATCATGGTCTTGGAGAGTCTTACATTCATAATACAATAAAAAATTATCGGGGCGCCTGGGTGGCTCAGTCGGTTAAGCTTCTGACTTCAGCTCAGGTCATGATCTCACGGTTTGTGAGTTCGAGCTCCACGTCAGGCTCTGTGCTGACAGCTCAGAGCCTGGAGCCTGCTTCAGATTCTGTGTCTCTTTCTCTCTCTGCCCTTCCCCCACTTGTGCTCTGTCTCTATCAAAAATAAATAAATGTAAAGAAATTTTTTAATAAAAAATAAAAAAAAATAAATAAAAGAAAGATAAGGCAAGGGGAGTAGAGTCTAAAACCTAAAAGATGAAAAAGGGTCAGACAGAAGAGAGGATATGTGTGTTGGATGGAATGTGAAAAAGAAGTGGGAGTCTTTCAAGCAGAGGAAACATATGGGTAGAGACCCACAGATGGGAAAGAGGGTGGAATATTCCAGGAAAAGAAATAAGTCCAGAATGACTGGTACATGAAAAGTTAGGGAAAACATCTTTGCCATATGGTTATCCAGCATCCACTTGAGTGCTTCTAGTGACTAGAAGTTCACTATTTCAAGAAACTTCATTATTGGACAACTCACATTGCCTCATGTGTTTGTTTGTTTGTTTGTTTTTGCTCATATCAAGGCGGTATCTTCATTCCCACATCTGACACTCATTCATCTTAGTTTGGCCTCTTCTTCCACATGAGAATTCTCCAAGTATTTGAAGAGAGACAAAGTCCCCTCTCCTCCTGGGTACCAATGCCAGTTCCCTCAACAATTCTCTGTTAAATATGATTTCAAAATATCCTCCCTGGGATAAATTCTCGGCAAGTGGTCTTATAATTAATATCAATTCAATATAGTATTCCAAATAAATAATAGTTAATAATATTTATTGGCTGCTTAGATTATGCAAGATACTATGTTAAACACTTAATGTGCATTATCTCATTTAATATAATCACCCCATTTCCTCTTGCATATGGGAAATCAGAATCTTAAAGAGATTAAATAAACCTTCATTCCTTAAGCCACTAAATGGTAGAGCTGGTGTCTGAACGCAGGGAGCCTGGGTTCCGCACCTGCAGAGTTAAGCATTAAGCTGTGTAGCCAAAGCACTATAGGATATATTACTAGTTCTCTTTGATCACAATACCATAATTTTTATCAGTTCAGTGTATAAGAGCATTGAAAATCATTTAAAGGTTTTCCTGTAACCTAAAACCATAACTTTTTTATTACAAACGTGCAAGTAAAAATTGCCCAACCTTCCATGTATAAAGTACACTGTTCCTTCCTTCCTTTTCCATTCTTTTACTTTTGCATTGTTCCAGGGATGACTGTTACTTGGTAACAAGAAGATTCCACAGTTCACATTCTGAAGTAAGAGGTTGGTATTTTAGATCTGGAATAAACCTTAGTTCCACCCCCAAAACAAGCAAATACAAGTGGCAAAGCTCTCAGTTAACTAGGCTTTCTGCTACTGGGCTTTTCTGCCATCTATGGAAATGACTCATCTAAAAACTGGGATCAAGTACATCTTCTGAAATTATCATACATTTTGGAGATTATCATACATTTTGGAGATCGGTAAATCTTCTATGATGCATATTAAAACAACAGTTTTTTTATTGGACTTTAAGCTAATTTATTTCTATATTCCTCTCTTTTCTAAAACGTCTTTATCTCATTTGCTCTTCATTGACAGACTAAACTAACAAAATGGGCATGCCTGCTACATAACAGGCACCAATATAAACAGGTAGATCTAAATTTTCTTTGAACAATTAAAAGGGATTAAAGGAATAAATGATACAGACCCAGAAAAGGAAAAAGGGCCTACAATGTTTGGTCAGGTTGTTGCCTGAATTGTTCAGGACCTAGTTCATTTTAATCAGATTTATAACTAAATTTGACATGACAGCTTAACCCTAAATTGCTTTAATCAAACAATTATTTTAATATACAGACCAACCTGCTCCAAAATTTTGAAGCGGGGACTTTCTCTCTCTCTAGACACTGTGAGGGGAGGTCATATGAGCAAGGTGAGGATTGGGAAGGAGTGTCAAACTTGATCCAAAGTGTTAGAAATCAATCAAGTTGTGGGAATGTCTGTGACAGAAAAACTAGTTCTATCACCAACTGAGCTAAAGTGTGATCCACTAGCCAAACAGTTAGGTTAAAATAAACAGCTCAAAGTAATTCTCTTTCTTCCATACTAAATCTGGAATTAGATTCCACTTCTGTAGAGATCTGAAATCATTCCTTGATATGGCTACTTAAAACTCCTCTTCTTAATGAAAGATAATTCTGATCTTGCACTATCTAGTCTTTCATGCTGCAGCCTCTACTGTCCCAGGACTCAGTTTCCTATCATCAACTAGCATCTCATTAGGTGAGCCTCCCTGTTGCTAACCATCTCCAGTGGAATCTTCATTTTTGCATTATTTCTAGAGTTAAATTACAAGCCCAGCAGGATAGCAACTGCATCTAATTGATTTTCTCTATTACCTAACATTTCCGTTGGTGCTTAGTGTATTTTTTTCATACTCCTTTAGCTTGCTTTTTCTTTTTTCTTCTTCTTTGGCCATATAATTGAGAATTGATGTAACCACTAATATTAAAAAAAAAAAAAGAACAACAGTAGTATCTAAGGCCTCGTTAGCAATTATGATTTCTTCATTGGTGGGCCGAACTCTGAGTAGGGATCAGAGCATGTTGGAAAAAGAAACTCAACTCAGTGACAGTAGAGATGCAGCAAGAGGTAGGGAAAGAACAGATCCATTTTGGGGGGAAATCTGACTTTGAGTCCTTAAACTTTCTGTGTGACCCTGGACAAGTCCCTTGAGCATTCTGGGGCCCTGTATAATTAAAGCAATTAGATAATCCCAAATATTCCAGAATTTCACTAGTCGATTGTATTAAAAAGAGAGAAATATTTACTCTAAGGACAATTTTGACGGATATCATCTCCAAAATTAAAGATCTTGCCTTCCCTTTTTTTGTAGCCAAACTCAACAGTTAGCTTATCCCAATGTCCTTCTATTTCTTAGACTATATAGTTGTTTGAAATTCTTTTCTCACTTACTATTCTAGAATGTATCTTTATAATATATTTCCTAAGTAATCCCCACTCTAATATTTTTACTGTATATTGGTTTTTTTCCCCTTATATGTCATTTGTTTCTCCATTAATAGATTCCTAACTCCTTCCTTACAGACTATCCTTCCCACCATCTTGCTTTGCGATAGAATCTCTTGAAAACAAAGTGGAAGAGGATGTCTTGGTAGTGATTATTCTTTAACATTCACTAAAGACTATACATTTCCAGTGTCACACAGCTTCATTTCTATTGTCTATCATATTCAGAAAGATTACAATGAGAGAAATAAAAATGCTTGTATTTTAAATAAGTGTTTGATGGATTAAGTCCAGTCCCTACATAAAGACTATGTCCTCTATTCAAATTTATATACCTCTTTTTTTTCACATTCTCTTTTAATTTGTTTATATTTTCCCTTTTCACAATTTCTTTTTTCATTTCACCTCCTAGCTTTCCAACCTCTTGTTTTTCTCATCCTTCCCTGTTAACACTACCACAGGTGTATCCTTTCTACCTGTGTCCTCAAGTCTTCTTTCTAAGACAGGAGATAGGGCCGGCCCTAGCCAAACTATGAAGAAAGAAATGTAACTTTCTTTGCCCTCTCACTCTCTTTTTCGAATGGACTCTCCTCCTTTTGGCACCACCATTTTCTAAAGGTCTCTTGTGTCCCTCTAATTGGAGGTAATGGATTCAAGTAGGCCTTCTGTATTCCCCCAAATTAAGAATCATTTTTTTTTTAACATTTATCTATTTTTGAGAGACAGAGAAAGACAGAGCCTGAGTGGGGGAGGGGCAGAAAGAGAGGGAGATACAGAATCTGAAGCAAGTTCCAGGCTCTGAGCTGTCAGCACAGAGCCCAACACGGGGCTCAAACTTGTGGACTGCGAGATCATGACCTGAGCTGAAGTCAGACACTCAACCGACTTAGCCACCCAGGTGCCCCATAACTATTTCTGATTTCATTTCCTGCAACCAACACTTATCTGTCCTGGGTCTCAAGGTAGACTTAATCCTCTGACGTCCCCAAATGAACTAATAGATCACGTATTCTCTTTCCTTAAGCAAAATTATAATTACCAGGGGCTTTTTAGGGATTTTTGACTGCATAGGAATAATACAAGGTATCATGGTGAAAATGTTTTAGCATGCCTGAATTCCATCTCCTTTAAATATGCCATATCCAGCAGAAATTGACTAAAATGGAGAGAAACTCTAAAGTAGAAAATTGATATACCAGCTACTTTACAGATAAGGAAAGAACTTATTAAAGTTTCTAAAGATAAAATTTCTCAATGAAAAAGAAGAAAGTATTCACCCGAGGGTTGGGTTTCTTTCTTTCCCCCTTTTTTTTTTTTTTTAATTTTTAGGTAAAATGGAGTTGTAAGGAAAATATACAACCTCAGCATTCAGTTTATCAGCAATAACAGATATAAGTTTTCAGTTCTTCTATGCTTTTATTTTTAACTATGGAGTTTCATCACTTAAAACTTTACTGTATATAAATTTCTTCTTCTCTCCCACAATCCCTTTTCCTAGATTTCCTTCCACCATTACTTTCAATAAAATATGACATACACATGACCCCAAATCCCTCTATCTTCTATTTGTTAAAGGTTTCACCATTTGTAAAGCACTTTGAAATATACTGGCACATTTGATCCTTACCACTCAGTGAGATAGATATGGTAGCCCCTAACCCTATTTGGCAAATAAGAAAACCAGCATTCACATAAATGGTGGTATGCTCCTTAAGTCATGCAGGTGCTGAAAAGCAGAACCAAGAACCCAACTCTCATCTTCTGACCACACCTACCTAATCCAGACTCTTCCTGCTCAATTCCAAGTGGAACCTAGCATGGAATCATTATGGGAGGTTTTTCTTTTGTGGTGTTCTCAATTTTAAAAGAACACTAATGATTTAAATTAAAAAAATATTGGGGTGCCTGGGTGGCTCAGTAGGTTGAGCATCTGACTTCAGCTCAGGTCATGATTTCACGGTTCGTGAGTTCGAGCCCTGCGTCAGGCTCTGTGCTGACAGCTCTGAGCCTGGAGCCTGTTTCAGATTCTGTGTCTCCCTCTCTCTCTGCCCCTCCCCTGCTCATGCTCTGTCTCTCAAAAATAAATAAATTTTAAAAAATAAATTAATTAAAAATAAATAAATACATAATATTAACAATTTAAAATATGATGGCCAAACCCCACACTCATACAATCACATGATTTAAAATCTCATCTACCACATTCACAAAGGGGAGTGAACATTACTTCTCACTGTCAATACATACATCAGAACACTTAAGTAAGCAGTGTCAGGCCCTGCAAACAAGCCCCGAGTGAGATAAGGTACATAGATAAAATGCTGGTTTCTATGATGCACATTATTTGCATAATATTCATATTATTCGTATGGGGCTGGGAATTACCACTCTCAAATGAAATATATTGAGTGCCTTTTTAAATTTATCTGGTTTTCAAACATTCTTCTGAATATGTGTCAATTCATAGAAGCCAATTCCTTTCTCAATCTCCCTATACCCTGTCTGATGAGTATCTAATAGTTAGCTTTGTCATTTAAAAAGCAAACAAGAATGTAAGAGCACAAAAAAGATGTCGCAATAAATAGAGTAGACAGACTGTAGTCATAAAGTTAAGTGATTCAATGATACTCTTGAAGCATGGCGCATAAATTGACTCTTGTTTGACATTTCTAGTAAATAATTTTTAGGTAATAAAATTTCTTAGGAGCTTTCTATACCAACAGCCTTCAAACTATTTCCTTTCTATATGTCACTTTTCAACCAAGCTTTCCATCACTTTTGGTTTACAAATGCATTTCTCCTCCATGTATTATTCCTTTCATCTAATACCTTTCTTCATCTCATTTTTAACTAAATTTATTAAGAAAATTTCTGAAAGCATTTTGGCCTGAAACCTAGAATTCAGCACTAGTTCCAACTCAACCAGTAGCAAGGTGAATCCTTTTCTTTGCCCAGGGCATGTTCTGGTTTACCCTTTTAATTTACTGAAGTCAAAAGGCAGCTTTGGGGTATGTTTGGACCTGCCTCATTAGCTATAAGACAGATATAGGGATGATTCCTAAATATCTTATTCCTGCTTCAGAAAATGGCTTCAAATTCCTCTTTTACCTGTCACTAACATCACTAACATTTAGAATTGCCTGAAGCATTGCCCCCCAATGCCCTTCCCTACCCTTTTGCTACTCACCGGCTGCCTTTTGACACCTAGCCAGTTTTTCCAGACCAGGACCCGAAGCTGATGAAACTGGGAAGCCATCCTTCAAACACCAGGAACAAGAGAATTCCTCTCTTTTCCTCCGCCCCACAGAAGAATTGGTACCCTGTCCAACTTGCTGTGTCAATGGGTCAAAGCCTTTTCACGGCATAGCTTTCCTGAGGGCCGGGGTAAGAAACCCACAGTTCTTCTGCTGCTGGATTTTTCCTCTGGGTTAATCCTTGACCAAGGAGCACTCTGCAACCAACTCTTCCTCCGAAACAAGAACCCAGACCAGAACCTGTCAGTGGCTTTGCTTATTTTAAAATAACATCCAGTTACTGCCTGTTGCATGAAGTCTAGACTCAAGAGAGAATGAGTATCATTCAGATAATGCCCCACTGTAAAAAAAAAAAAAAAAAAAAAAAAAAAAAAAGCTGAACCCACACCTCCTACTCTCCATGATATTAACTGCCTATCCACACCTTCCAGAAGGTGTCACCTGCACTGGACACGTCATGAGGAATTAGGTGGGACCCTTGCCAGGCCAGTAAGACTTGTCCTACATTCTCTCTCCTTCTTTACTACATAGTGCCTGCTGTAGCAGAGGCAGTACACATAGCATTTTACAGACTCTGGGCCCAATGACTCATAATATTTAAATTGCCATTAAGATGTTTTAACTCAATAAGGCCAGAGCTCAGCTGAAACACTCTGAACCTCTGTGCATAGAGAAAGTCTCAGTCTTTAGCCTAAAGTTATGTTGAATGCTTTGATTTGGAGGGAAGTAACTAAATTGGTTAGGTCTTCCCTTCTGTTACAACATACTAGGTTAAACAAAATGCAGAAAATAAAAGGAAGGCTGTAGGTGGCAAAAATGACATACAACAGATTCCCTCATTTTGGGGATGGGGATTCATGTGGCCCATTACAGGAAAGCCATGTTGTTTTAGGTTTTTACAATTAAAGAAGGCACAGGTTGACCCAGGATATTTCTGAATATATGATATAGCAGAATTCTGAGTTCTAATGCACTTGAATATCCAAATCAGCTAAAGAAATCTATTGTAAATTAGGAGAAAAGAAAAAGGCTTTATGCTTGAATTATTCAAGTGTACTTTCTAATTAAGCAATTTTAATTGTGATTTCAGGACACATATGAAGAAGTCTGGAATAAAGATCTCCAGGAGAAACCTTGCTTAAACACCTTAATGACAACCTATTCCCTATGAAATTCAATGCCTTCACAATCTGACTCCAGCCAAGTTTTCAATAATCTACTATAAATGTTTGACTGCTTGCCAAATACTATAGATTACAGTATGCAAACATACCTCGGCTTTCTGGCCCTTGACTTGCTTACGCTATCTCCTCTACCTGGGATACATTCCTCTCTCTCTCTAAGCTCCTACCTCTCAAAACCATCAAGTTGACATCTTCCATGATGCCTTTTCAGAAATACCCATAGGATATCCTCTCTCCTGCCTTTGAATCCAGCATAGTTCTTTGTTTATATTTCTCTCAAGGACCTTGTATTTATCTTTTCCACTAGACTATAAATTCTTTAAGACCACAGACTATTTTATATCAAAATACTTTAGACATGATTAATACTCAATAATTGCTACTGAATTTAATTGAATATTGAATAGACTATTTGAGCCAAAGCTAGTGAAACTTCTTTGGTCCTCACACCTTTCTATGACTGATCCAGACTCTATTCGCCGGATCAGTAAAATCAATATTTAAGTTCTTCCTTCACACTGGGAGCAAATGCTGGTTCAGCTTCTGGGTCCCCATGCCAACTCTGCAATGTTGATGGCAGCCAGCCTGGGGCTGACTGGAGCCATGCTGGGACCTGCCCATTACCTCAACTTTGGCTCTGTCCCTACTGAGATGAGTCTCTCTAAGCCTAATCCCCATAAGGCAGCCAGTCCTGAATATCTAGAATTTGGCTCTTTATTTATTTATTTTCCTGAACAAGGTTAAAGACAA